>NW_020175192.1:13632842-13758159 GCF_003031525.2 Neophocaena asiaeorientalis asiaeorientalis
AAAAAAAAAAAAAAAAAAAAAAAAAAAATCTTTCCTGGAACACAGCTGGACTGCAGCCAGGCTCCACTTTAAATTGCTTGCTCCATAGAGAAAAGAATAGTGGTTGTGTCATTTGAACTCCTCTGAAGCAAATGATACACAACAGTGATGGTTAATTTTGTGTGTCAACTTGGCAAGAATATGGTGCTCAGTTGTTCGGTCAAACACTAATCTAGATATTACTGTAAAGGTAGTTTTATTTGATGTGATTAACATTTACAATCAGTTGACTTTAAAGCAGATTACCCTCCGTAATGTGCCCCATCCAATCTGTTGAAGGCCTTAAAAGCTAAGACTGAGGTTTCCTGGAGAAGAAGAAATTCTGCCTGAGTTTCCAGCCTTCGGACCCCAAACTGCAAATCCACTTTTACCTGAATTTCCAGCCTACTGGCTTGTGGTATAAATTTAAGACTTGTCAGCTTCCCAACTGTATGAGCCAATTCCTTAAACCTCCAGATAGATAGATAGATAGATAGATAGATAGATAGATAGATAGATAGATAGATAGACAGACAGATGAGGGAGAGAGGGGGTGAGAGAGAGATCCTATTGGTTTTGCTTCTCTGGAGAACACTGACTCATACTACCACCTCAGCATCACCCCCCTTACACGGATCTTGGGCACAGGTCCTGGCTATTAAAATAAGCCCACTGCCACCTTGCCAATCTCCCTGCTAAGGCCACTACATCAGAAGTAAGTGCGTAGCTCTCACAGGTATATTTACCTTAGACTCACTCACAGAGACCAGGGCTTAATGATTTTTGTTCCCTGATTCATCCTGCTTAGCAAGACAAGGCTTAACGGTACCAAAAGCACAAAACACTGGTGTCATCAGGTCTCAGTGACAGCACAAAATGATGGTATGTTTTAAACCAAGTATGTTCAATAGCTAAATGTATTCAATGTTATTTCCTCCAAGAAAATACATTACGACAACATTCAGAAGCGAGAGGCTGACAGCTGTTCTCTTTTCATTATTTTCCAAGATGAGATAATAACAAACAGAATTTTTCAAAATTCCTATACACAGCCTGAATCAAATGAATTTGGAAAAGGCCAGACTTTTATTTCATCTCATTCCAGGGAGACAGAAGATGTATATAGATAGATAGATAGATAGACAGACAGATGAGGGAGAGAGGGGGTGAGAGAGAGATCCTATTGGTTTTGCTTCTCTGGAGAACACTGACTCATACTACCACCTCAGCATCACCCCCCTTACACGGATCTTGGGCACAGGTCCTGGCTATTAAAATAAGCCCACTGCCACCTTGCCAATCTCCCTGCTAAGGCCACTACATCAGAAGTAAGTGCGTAGCTCTCACAGGTATATTTACCTTAGACTCACTCACAGAGACCAGGGCTTAATGATTTTTGTTCCCTGATTCATCCTGCTTAGCAAGACAAGGCTTAACGGTACCAAAAGCACAAAACACTGGTGTCATCAGGTCTCAGTGACAGCACAAAATGATGGTATGTTTTAAACCAAGTATGTTCAATAGCTAAATGTATTCAATGTTATTTCCTCCAAGAAAATACATTACGACAACATTCAGAAGCGAGAGGCTGACAGCTGTTCTCTTTTCATTATTTTCCAAGATGAGATAATAACAAACAGAATTTTTCAAAATTCCTATACACAGCCTGAATCAAATGAATTTGGAAAAGGCCAGACTTTTATTTCATCTCATTCCAGGGAGACAGAAGATGTATAATGCAGACTTGCAGGAAAAAGAGCAAAATCAGCTCTTATGTGTGATATGCTGTAACTCAACCAGCTTCTTCAGGGGGAACAAATCTTCATAAGAGACCAGGAGAAACCACAGTTCTTAGTGTTCTTATAAAATTGAATAGAGAAGCTCTTTGTTTGAGATGTTCAGTGTTATTAATAGTCAAGAGAAAAATAAATTAGAAAAATAATGAAACCATTATCACCTATCAGATTTATAAAAATGAAAACATTTAGAACAGCCAGAGCTGATCAGAATGTGTAAACTTCCATACTGCGGATATTGGTTTCAGCGGCTAAAACATTTTGGGAAAAAAATCTGATGCTATGGATTATATCTATTCACGTTTACAATGCATTCATTGGTCCAACAATCTCATGGGGAAATAAAAGCATTGGAACATGGGGATTTATGCACCAGGATGTGTATTAAAGCACACATGTAGTTATTTAAAAAACCCAACAACTGAAAATAACCTACACATCTATAAAGACACAGCGGTTGAATAAATTAGAAAATCATCCTATAAAAGAGAAAGCATCTACCAACAGTAACGAGTTATACCTACAAGTATTAATGTGGAGGGCTGTTCATGAAATATAGTCAAGTGAAAGCATAAGCAGCAGAGAGATGTACAGAGTGTGACTCCACGTTTATAAACATTCTTATGTTGGAGTCAGTATGTTTGTTTGCATATGTTTGCAAAGAGAGAAAAGCCTGGAAGAACACACACCAAAGTGCTAACTCTACTCCAGATGAGATGGAATTGCAGAACGGGGTGAGGGAGGGGATGGGTAAGTTTGTTAATGTTTCATTTTTATGCTTCTGTTTGACTTTGTATTGTATATATTTTCAAATTTTCTGTACATTATGTTTTTTTGTTTTTGTTTTTGTTTTTTTTGCAGTACGCGGGGCTCTCACTGTTGTGGCCTCTCCCGTTGCGGAGCACAGGCTCCGGACGCGCAGGCCCAGCGGCCATGGCTCACGGGCCCAGACACTCCGTGGCACGTGGGATCCTCCCGGACCGGGGCACGAACCCGTCCCTCAACCACTGCGCCACCAGGGAAGCCCTGTACATTATGTTTTGACACCTTATAAAACCTTTCTGGCTGCGTAGAGACTGCCCCTCCCTGGTGTGGCCAGTCCTTTGAGACAGCAAAGGGCTCAGCCCAGCTTGCCTGTGACATGCAAACTCACCCGGCCAGGGCCACACTTTCTCTCTCTGGACCTTGCACATCTGCAGGCCACATTCCTCCGCCTTAATCACCCCAAGGCCAGGTACCAGGCATCTGGGACCACCCGTGTACTTTAGAGCCCGAAGAAATGATTGCAACTAGCCAATTGCGAACTGTTTCCCCTGCCCTGCCTTGGCTTCTCGGGAATGCCCAGTACAGGCTCTGGCCTTGGTTTTCCCCTCGCTCTTGCTTTCTGTCTCCTGACCATCCTGAGGCTTCCCCACATGATCCTGCTCCACGGGCTGTGCTTCCTGTATCGAGGACCTGCGGCAACCATACACTTTGATTCCCTGAGCTTCTCCTGTGCCCCCTCCCGGGGCTGCACGTGACTGACCGTCACCCAAAAGACACAGAACAGGCGTGTTATACAACCGTGTAGAAGCTGTCATTTAAAAACATCTAATATTTATTTATTTATCATTAATTTATCTTTAATTGAAGTATAGTTGACTTACACTATTATTAGTTTCAGATGATAACATTCCATATTTTTATAGATTATACTCTATTTAAAGTTATTGTGGGACTTCTCCAGTGGCCCAGTGGGTAGGACTCCATGCTCCCAATGCAGGGGGCCCGGGTTCGATCCCTGGTTGGGTAACTAGATCCTGCATGCATGCCGCAACTAAGAGTCCGCATGCCGCAACTAGGAGCCCGTGTACTGCAACTAAGACCCAGCACAGCCAAAATATTAAAAAAATAAAAAGTAAAGTTATTGTAGAATATTGACTATATTCCCTGTGCTGTGCAATATATCCTTGTAGCTTATTTGTTTTATACGTAGTAAAAGGCATCTTATATTTAAATAAATTCTAAAAAAAAATCTAATATAAAAATTTAACATAGGGACTTCCCTAGTGGCGCAGTGGTTGAGAATCCACCTGCCAATGCAAGGGACACAGGTTTGAGCCCTGGTCCAGGAAGATCCCACATGCTGCGGAGCAACTAAGCCCGTGAGCCACAACTACTGAGCCTGCGCTCTAGAGCCCTCATGCCACAACTACTGAAGCCCGCGCACCTAGAGCCTGTGCTCTGCAGCAAGAGAAGCCACCACAATGAGAAGCCCCCACACCGCAACGAAGCGTGGCCCCCGCTCGCCGCAACTACACAAAGCCTGCACACAGCAACGAAGACCCAGCACAGCCAAAAATAAATAAATAAAGTAACATTCAATTAAATCAAAAGACCTTTAACTTGGATTACTTTTATTACCAAAGGGATAATTACTGACATTTCAGGCATCAGATGGAGGGGGTGCAGGGGCAGAAGGATCTGAGGACAAAGTACACCCCTGTCTACATGTGACGAGAGAGGGGGGCGATTATAAAATGGGACTGGCTAGGAAGCTTCGAGAAGGCCTTTCTCAAAGGTTCGCTCAGTGTCTCACTGCACTCCTAACATCAAGCCCTTGATAGAGGACTATTCAATCAGAAGTGGTATGGACTGCCGGGGGTGATGTTTAATTTTAGCTTCTCATTCTTTACTTTTAGTGTGATTCACCCTATTTGTCTCAAGCCTTTGGCTTCATTTTAGGAAGCAGATGTTTAACCTCCTGTTCCTTGAGCTAGTAATCTCTATAATTAAGAGTTCCGAAAGAAAACTGGAAGAGGTACAACCTAGTTCTTGGATAAAATTGTATCTGTGCGTGGGAAATTTATTTCCTTCCGACTACTTAAATTATAACTTAAGCGCCTATAGCATTTGTTTGGCATTTAAATTTTAACAACAAAGCTTCACTTGGAAAAAACTGTGGGGATTCTTGGCTGACTTCTTTCAAACTCATCTTTTATTTTCATTTACATATTTGCAGCCAGTACATTTTTATGGACTATTTTCAAGTTTTAAATGTTTAACAGACGAAACTAGGGGAAGGCTCTGCTCTGCCACGTGAATGACTAAACGCTTGAAACTTCCGTGGGTTTAATGTAATAGCTGCTTCACACAAAGTGAAGTAGACCAGTTGTTCCTCTTCCATTTTGAACTCACGTCATCTGGTGCACGGGGCTCTCCAAGGGTACCGGGGCAGGGGATGAGAGGGAAAAAGAACGTATGGGATCCTTTATGGACCAGGGCTTAAGGTGACTTGCTTCACTTTTCCCCAGATTCGAATGGGCAGACTCTCAACCCAACTTAACTGCAAGGGAAACTGCAACATGTAGAAGAGTAGATGGATATTTGTTCATCCAAAGGAAGGGGCAAGAGATGGAAGACAGACAGGGGAGGGATGTTTGTTACGTATCATCAGTGTCTACGTTAGACAGAAATGTTTAAAATAACTTCCCAAAGCAGAAAAACAGAGCAGAAGAGAATGATGTTAACATTGTGCCTTTTCTGCCTGTTTGACGTTGCTTTAACACAGCACAGCAGAATTTTCTAAGGATAGATATGGAGAGTACTGATTCTTACCTGGAACAGGCGAAACACCCATCATTGGGTGAAGAGTGTGGAGCAGGCAGTGAGGATGGGTTCAGTTTAGAATGAAGTGAAAATTATACATAGCCCCTGGGAAGGGAGAGACCAGGGAAAATAGGCAGCAGGGCTGGGGTCTGAAGAAGAGAACGCTATTCAGTTTTCAAGATATTTCTGGAAGGGCCAGGAGTAGCTAGATTTTCAGTTTCAGGAACTTTTCTTCACACCTTGAACCTTTGCTCATTCTTATTCCCTAGGATTGTGTCAATATTCCTTTCCATTTCTCTACTCTCCCTATTTCTCATAATTGGTCACACACACAAAAAATTGAAAATTTAATCCAAGAAAAAAAAGGTTGAAGATTAGAGACAGGTGAATGTCACCCCAATTTTTATAAAGGAAAGAGTAAGCTATCCAGAGACCCCAGAAGATGAAGCCTGAGGTCCACTTCTGTCATGAAGGATACCGAGATGAATAAAATACAGTTCCTTTCCTCAAGTAGCTCACAATCGGGTACGAAGAGGTGAAGACGTATAATATGACATGGGACCTAAGGGCTCTATATACAAAGTTACAAAGGGAGTTTAAGTTGCACAGCAAGCATAGCTGCCTGGGGGGACAGGGACTTGTCACAGAAGGGATGTGTGAGTGTGTCTCAAAAAATGAGACATGTGCAAAGTCAAAGAAGCCTGAACTATCATGGCTTGGTCTACAAGAGTGAGCCAAGCTGGATGTGGGAAAATGACGGGGATGATGCTGGAAATAGAGGCTGCGAGTCCCCAAAAGCCAAATTAAGATATTTGAACATTTTGGGGCAAATGAAAGCAAGCCATCACAAGTTTTAAAGGAAATAGAATGATTATATGAGAAGCTTCCCAAACTGGTGCTGGTAGAACAATGTCCGTCACCGAGTCTGCAGTCAACATGGTTTAGGAAACACATCACAATGTATCTCCTTCTTGGAGATTCACAAAAACTCTAATGAGCATAATATACACTTGAGAATTCTTTTTTTTAGCATTCAAAGGAGGATGTGCAAGGGTATTTGCACACCCACATACCTTGTACTTTATTTTTAACATTTTAATTGAAGTACGGTTGACTCACAATATTGTGTTAAATTCAGGTGTACAGAAGAGTGATTTTTTTGCAGATTATATTCCATTATAGGGTATTACAAGCTATTGGGTATAATTACCTGTGCTATACAGTCAATCCTTGTTGCTTATCTATTTTATGTACAGTAGTTTGTATATGTTAATCCCATACTTCTCATTTGTCTCCCCCGCTCCACTTGAGAATTCTTGAAATAAAGAAACTTGTTAACTCAGTTTAGCACAGTATTTCGAAAGTATAATTATGTACGTGTATTAGCTTTCTATTGCTGTGTAGCAAATCACCGCAAGTTTAGGAACTTAAAACCCATTTATTAGCTCACAGTCTGTGGGTCAGAAGTCTGACATGGCATGACTAGGTTCTCTGCTTCAAGTTTAACAAGGTTAACATCAACGTGTTGCCCAAGCTAGGTTCTCACCTGGAGGCTTTGTGGGGCCAGGGTGGGGGAGGGGAGGGGAATCCACCACCAAACTTTTTCATTGTTGGCAGAATTCAGTTCTTTGCCTCTTTGCTGTTGCAGAACCGACGTCCCCATCTCCTTGCTGGCTGTGCACCGGGAGTTGCTCTCAGCTTCTAGAGGTCCCTTTCAGTTTCCTTCCACATGCCGCCTCCCCTTCCCCCCCCGCCACCGCCCCAGACAGTTCACAGTATAGGGGTTTGCTTTCTTCTAGGCCAGCCAGAGCACATCTCTCTGTTTTCCCTTCTCTGACTAGGGGGCTCATATGATTAGGTTAGGCCCACCAGGATAATCTGCCCTCTTAAAGTCAATCAGTTTGGGACTCTGATTACATCTGCAAAACCGCTTCACAGCAGTAAGTAAATTAGTATTTGACTGAGTAACTAAAGTCCAGGAATCTTGAGGATACATCTTAGTATTCTGCCTGCCACAATAAGCAACTTTTTTTACACGGAAAATATTTTAGGATACTGCAAAATAATGTTCCACACCTGCCCAGTTTGGTAAAAACTGGATGGACGCTGTAGAAAGAGCACTCTCGAGACAGTATCAGAAATCAGAGGTGTGGAAACTTGGAAACTGGTTAAGAGGCTATTATGGTTATCAAAATAAGATAAAATGAGCATCTAAACTAAAAGGATTTGGAGACAGGCTCAAGATAACTCAATGAGGAAAGAGAGTAGGAACCTGGAAGCTTTCCAGTTTTAGCCCCAAACTCAAGTCAACTGTGATGGTATCAAGGATAGTAGAAATTCAAGACAAGGAAGAGATAATGACTTTGGTTTTGAACATGTTGAGTTTGAGGTCTGTGGTATATATGGGAAGAGAAAAGTTTGAAACTTTACGGAAAGATAGGAATTGGTGATACATATTTGGGAGTCATCACAATGGATAAGATGTCCTAAGTTGGGTGAGTAGAAGGAGAATGGAATAGGACTGGGGATGGAGTGAACAAACAAGTTCATTAAACTACAAGCGTTAACCTAAAACAATAAAATAGCCAGTTATTTTACCAGCAAAACAGGTTTACTTGGGAGCAGCAAAGAATTGCAACACGCAACTATGGTGAACCATGTGCAAGTCAGTAAAGCAAAAGAAAGGAGACTCTTTTATAGAGGAGAAGGGGGAGTTGGGAGGGGCTGTCTAAACAAAAAGTTCATTGGAGGAAACTGGAAGTTTAGTGGCTTTTCAATGTCTGAGCTGTGAGAGTCTCTCATTGGCTGAGCTGTTACCAGATGAGGAGAGAAACCTTTTTTCCTCCTGCGGGTGGTAGTAAAGTAGTGTCACTTCCTGCTAGAAATGCAAGGTACATTTTTTCCTGTTGGGATCTATATTGGCATTGTGTATATATATATACATGTGCGAGAGCTCTCCCTGCCTTCCAGGCTCCATTTTAGCGAAGTTTCCCTTTATTAATTTTCATACAAGCAATGTCAAGTTAAATCCACAAAATCATTTACTTATTAGGGCAGGAGAAAGCTCAGTCAAATTTATATTAATATTAGCAAAGTATTTAATAGACTATCCCATGAGACCCCTGCAGATAGATGACAGCAACCCAGGGGCTTTAAGAGCTGCATAAATAGCTGTATTCAGCAGTGATGATTCATGATTCTTTGTCAAAAGAATTACTGGAAAAGAGCACTGGTCTTGGAGTCAGGAGAGGATCTGGACTCCTCCATAAAAGTGAGTTCATGTAATAGATTAAACAACACACACACACACAATTCTTGAATAAATGAAAAAGAAGTTGTATGTCCTTGAACCATTCAACCCACCTTCCAGGTCTCTGTTTCTCATCAGTATGAATGTTGCACTAGATATTCTGAAAAATCCATTTATCTCCCAAATTCTAAGGATTATAAACTACAGAGGTTAGAGTGTCATCTTGCAAAGTACCACACGGTTCTCATCTTTGCTCTGCCCTGTTTAACATTTTCATCTGTGATTTGCGTATGTACATTTTAAGCAGTTATGTAGTTGAAATGAATCTGAGAGACACGGCTAAGTGACACGGAAAAATCAACATTAAATTGTTGGCAGGAATCTGGAAACAAAACCACAAATAATTAGCCAATACTTTGACTAAATAAAGATCGCTGTTGGAACTTAGAATTTACTTCTTAAAAAATATAATATCGAAGAGTATAATATGGTTTTCAGATGAAGCCCTGCAGTTCTCTCTGGTCACTTCCTGAGCTATGGGGCTCTCATCAGGTGCTGACCACTAACATCACCTCACTCTTCCCTGAGTAAGAAGAGCATTTTCCACCTGCCATTGTGCGCCACCCTACATCTTCCATGCTCCAGAATCACTTACTCTCTCATTTCTCTACATGCCCTGCCTGCAAACCAGAATTTTCTTCTATGAATGATCTCAACTAGATGTTATTCTAAAATATTTTATTATTTAAAAATTTTTTAAATGATCGTGTTAATACAGTGGAGTTACACCTTCCCTGTTAGGGCTGGGAGGTGGGTTTCCTCTGACCCAACCTACCTCATGCCCCTCAAACACAAGATCACCTTTTCTGAGATGTTCCTTCCAGCCTGGAGGAGCTGGTCATTTGTGTGCAAGTTTTTCATTTACCAGCTGGGGACTCTTTACCAACGTGTATCTGCCTATCCATTTATAGGGTGTGTGGGGAAAGGGAAGGAAAGACGCCTCTAAATGTCCTCTATCATCTCTTTAGCTCTTATTGCTTATGTACACCTGTAGGCAGCTAATCTGCTTTTGCGGAGTCTATTCTCCTAAAGTCAAAGCCTGAAAGCACTACTATTTCCTCTTGGTACAGAGGTGGGTCCTGCCTAGTAAGAAACTTCCCTATCAGAGAAGGAAGATGACTCAAGCCTAGGCCTGTCACTGGAATTAGATTTAGAAATGAATGATTGCATTTAAAGGGCTACAAATCTGTTCAATTACCTTGATTTAATCTCTCCTACTGACTTAATACAAATCTTGATCAGAGGAATCAACCAGGAATACTATGTCATTTGCTAATGAAAAAATTGCATCAAAATAACAAGAAGGTTATGACCCAGCTGAATGCATACAGCTCCCAACACAGCATAGTAATATGGTCCTATTTATTCCTTTCTACTGACACGGAAGGAAGAAAGGAAGGAAGGAGTAAAGGAGGAAAGGAAGGAAGGAAAGAAGGAAGGAAGGAAGGGAGGGAGGGAGGGAGGGAGGGAGGAAGGCAAGGAGGAGGGGATGAAGGGAGAAAGAAAATAAAGAAAAAACTCAGCTCAATTAGAGGATTTCTTAGCCATCATAACTATTGGTTTATGTAGCTAAAATTATGCCTCCCTTAAACCAGACCTTTAATGAAAGTTGACTGCAATGTGATATCCCAGAAGGTTTATGCTCCTTGACTGTCCTGCGTCTATGGCCTGCACATGGATGTTTCCTGGTGGGTCTCTTTATACATGTGGAGTTTGATCAATGGCCCAAGGAGCACGTTGACTTGACAGAGTTTCCTTACTGAGAAAATGTCAACAGTCCGTGCCCCTTGGTCCAAAACCTACAGACCCTGGACTCAGAGAGGAGCATTTTAAATTTGCAAAGGTGATGTTTAGGAGCTGGGTTACATGGCTCTGAACGTAGGACCATGTTTTTAATTTAGTGAAGCAGTCTCTGAGGACACTCTGTTTTCCTGTGAGAAAACGCAAGACACTGGGGAGAGAATGGTCTGAGCATTCTTACCTACAGAGCTTCGGCTTGCTTCCTGAGATGTTAAAACCTAAATGCAAGAATCTTATGGCAAAATTGTACATAACTTCAGTGGACTCCATATTTTGGATCTCGTAAGTATTCGGTTTCTTCTTCATGCTTAAGTATTTGTTGCGTTCTTTCTACCATGCATAAGGCACTATGCTGTGTGTTCTGGGGTGAGAAAAATGTATAAGGTACAGGGCTTCATCTCTAAGGGATGTGCGGGAGACAGATCTGAAGTGCAAGGAACGGAACAATATCTGGGGTGATTGGTGGTGGGCAGAGATGTGCAGATGGCAAAAGTCATTAGCAAGCCAAAAATTTTAGATTAAAACCGTAACAGGTAGATGCAGCTTTTAAATATTATCTCAGCATTTGACTGTTATTGTGTTTTCCCAGATCTGGGGGCTGAAGAGAAGATTGAGTAATGAGGTTAATTTAAAAATCCATTCCAGTGTCTGGGTTACAAGTACGAGTCCAACCAAGTACTGTCAATATCTTGAATCAATAGTTACCTTTCATCTCTGTTGGCAAGTAAGTGCTTCAAATGTCATAAACTAAGAGCCGGGTGATGAGGACTTAAAAGAAGGATCTGACCCTATGGCTAAATCCCTCCAACGATCTGTTTCCACTTCAAGGTCTTCACAGACAGATGAGATAAATGCATTTTAATATGTCCTTGCTGGAAATCATCTGAACAAAGCGTCTCTGTGAAATTCCTGGAACAGTAAGACCAATAGACTTAAATATTTTACTGCTGTCAGGTTGGAAGGCTCTTGGAACATTGAATTTAAGCAAAAACATTAAGTTTAAGCTTTTCAATCTTTAGGCTATTGAGTAAGAACTGACTGATAAGAACATTGAGATGGAATTGGAAATATATCAAAAGAGCCTTTTAGATTGCCTTTACCATACTTTGATCCATCAACATATTCCCTTATGTTTGGCTCCCAAGGCAACTGATATAAGTCATCAGAACACACTTGTGAGTTGTTATCAACTGTATTGAAAGGGCAAGGAACACCAAGATGAGCAGGACTGCTTACTTGGCAATGCTCTCCAATTGTGATTGAGGTATTTTCCATGATTTTTCTTAAAACATAAAAAGGATAAAATCATAAATCACAATAATTGAGATCTGGAAGTAGGGAAGAGTAAGAACTGATTTTTACTGATCACATACTATGGGTCGGGCACGAGGCTAGACACATCACATTTTACGTCTCATTTAATCCTCGAAACACCCATATAGGCTGAGATGGTCTTACTAATTTATGTGATATAAGCTAAATGTCTTTGTTGTTTCAAATCCCTCCAGTGTTACTGCATGTAAGTTCTGATCACCTGAAAGTCCAATGTGTGCTGATCTTGGGATGGGAGGGAAGTACTCTATAACTTGGAGATGCCAGTACTGAATGGCTCTGCTTAAGAAAAGCAGAGAAAAATAGAGAGGATAAGAAGAAGAAGAGAAAGAAGAGGCTGCATGAAACAGCATCCAAGGATGGAGGGAAGGAAGCCAAGAGGCTGGCCATGCAGGAGAGGTGTCAGGAGGGGAAAAAAATGTTTATAGAATTAAAAAATTTTTTTCTTGCTAAATATTTGCACTATAAACCATTTCCTCCATTTCCACTCTTCCTTCCCAAAAATCCCCTATATTTTAATAAAATCAACATTGGATTTGCTTTGTGGAGAAACGTTAAGTCTTCAAAGAGGGCATGGCTGGGAACAGCGGTTGCTGAGGCTAGAGGGGTCTGGAGCAGCAGCTTGTGAAATCCATGGAGGTGGGGCAATTGAGACTCCAAGAGTTTGAGTGACAGCCTCGAGATACTACAGCTAGGAAGTGGAACCAGGATTTGGTACCGGGTCTGTATCATTACAGAGGCCATTCCTCTTCTGTCAATACTAGTAGGGAACCTGTTAGAAATGCAAATTCTCAGGCCCCACTTCAGACCTACTCAATCAAAACTCTGGGGGTAGGACCCAGCAACCTGTATTTTAACAAGCCGCCCACGTGATTCTGATTCATGCTCAAGTTTGGGAACCACTGTTCTATAGTACAGATGCTATACAATGCTGTCTCCCCCAAAGATTTAGGAAGCATCAAGGTCAACCCCATTGTCTTATAAACAGAAAGCTAAGATTCAGAAAAGTGAACTGACATTCCCAAGGTCAAGTAGTTAGTTTTTTTTTTTTAATAGGTAAAACTGGAACTCAGATTTTTGTAGAAAGTTTTAACCCAATTAACTTTCCATATTTTTGTCAAGGTCTCCAAAAAACTCAATATTACCAAGTCCAATAGGACCTTCTCAATTCCATCTCACCAGACCTCTGGGCAGGGTTTTAAATAATTGATCACTTTTCCTTTCTTGAATCATTTTGATCTCCTGGCTTTGATGATACCACACTCTTCTGGTTTCCTCTGAGAAGGAGAAAGGCAACCCCTGACATCCGGGAGCTAGCCTGATGCTAACAGTCAGACCTTGGTGTTGCTAGGAGCTGGCCCTGCACTCACTGCTGGACTCCCCTTAAACATAAACAGTTTCACAGAAAATCCACCTCAAACAAGGTCACTCTGTGACCACCAGGCATCAAAACAAGAAAAGACTGCTTCATAATGCTGTGTGAACACAGCCCTATGTGTGAACATGGTCCAAACCACTGAACATCCCATATCCTGGCGAATCCAAGGGACTGCTGCTCCTTTGTTAATTACAGCTTTACCCTTGCTCTTGTCTTCCCTTCTCCACAGATTTGTTCAGAAATCCAATCGTATGATTATTCTCTCTTTCTGACAGCATCCAAGCCAGATCAAAATCACCCCAAAAATCACCTAACACAAGCCCAAATCTTATAACAGATTCTAACACCTTTGTATTGAGACACCCATGGATCCCCGTGGTATGTGTTCACCTTTGGTACAATGAGTAATGAACCCAACTCTGTTCAATTACAGGGGTGTTTCCTGGTGTCTTCGGCTGGAGGGCATCCACACCGCCTACCTCACCTCTGCTTTCCCCTGTCTCTTTTGATTTATCATCTTCCTCTTCCAAACGTCTGGAGCTTACTTTTGCTATATCCTCCCCCCTCCTTTTCTTCTCTCTTCACTTCCTCTACAGACACTCTCATCCATAGCATTTACATACTGCTAAATCCCAAATATATATTTATATATTTTCCAGCTTTGACCGTTCCCATCAACTTGGTCTCTTGTACTCACCCGCCTACACTACATTAGTCACATGAATATCTAATAAATGGAACTGCCATTAATTCAGCTGCTCAGTCCAAAGAGCCTTGGAATCATCCTTGACATTCCTCAATCTCTAACACTCAACATTGAATCCATCCAAGTCCTGTGGGCCCAACCTTTAAATATATGTCCTGAATCCAAGCGCTTCTCACAACCCCACCTGCAGCAACCCACCATCCTATCTCCTGCAAGGTTCTGCAGAAGCCTCCTAGTTAGCCTCCCACCATGGCTCCCTCTACTGAGGCAGAGACCAGAATCTAATCTTGCTAGTTTAGCAGAAAGGAATTTACTAGGAGCCGTTTCAGTAGCTTATAGCAACAGTGGGAAGGCTGAAGAAACAAACACCAGCTTGACCCCTAATTAAAACTTTGATGATCCACACTGTAGAAGCAGGCCACCAAGAGA
This sequence comes from Neophocaena asiaeorientalis asiaeorientalis, assembly GCF_003031525.2. NCBI lineage: Eukaryota > Metazoa > Chordata > Mammalia > Artiodactyla > Phocoenidae > Neophocaena > Neophocaena asiaeorientalis. Next base: position 13,647,200 of record NW_020175192.1, read on the forward strand.
GCTACTGCCACTACTATAATCCCTCAACTGGTAAGGTGACATACCCCAAACTATACAGCCTTGCCACAAACAGGAAGCCAACATGATCAGAAGCTGCTTCTCCTGGCCATGATACTTGCCAGCAGAAAACAGAGGAACCAGCCAACTCATGGCCAAAGCCCTACTAAATCTCATGTGAGTGCATCTGATTGGTGGAACCTACATCAACCCCAGAACCCCAGCTAAACAGGAACCTGGGAGATGTGGGTTTTAGCTTTCTGGTGTCTCCAGGAAGGGGAGGCCCTTTAGAAAGAGGTTGGAATGGATATTGAACATCAAACCCCAGGACCTAGTATACTTCCCCATTTTCATCCTGTCAAGCATAAGCCTCATTATGCCACCACCCTGCTGGGTCAGCACCCTCACAAAAGGCGTGCCATCGTGCTCAGGATAAGATTCCAAGTCCTTACGAGACATGATCTGGCAGCAGGCACTCCTTCCGCTCTCTTTCTTGCTCTTTCTGCTGTGGCCCCTCTGGCTTCTTACGGCTCCTTCAACACGCTAGAATATTTCTGTTCCTGGACCACTTGCTTTTCACTCTGCCCAGAAAGATTTTCCCTCAGATACTCACATTGCTTGCTGCCCTACTTCACACAGCTCTCTGGCCAAAAGGCCAGCTGGCCTCCCCTGACCACCCTGTTGAAACAGCTCAGCCTGCATCACTCCTCTCCCAGTTCACTCCTGCCCCTTATCACACTTGTGTCACTTTCTATGTCTGTATCCTGCTTTATTTCTTCTGATAGCTCTTAGACTGTTGGGGATTATATTTTTCTGTTTAGATGTTTATACAGTTGACCCTTGAACAACACAGGTTTGAACTGTGCGGGTCCACTGATACTCAAGATTTTTTCACTAAATCCGTACTACAGTACTACGTGATCCAAGGTTGGTTAAATCCCTGGATGCGGAACCGCGGATATGGAGGGCATACTGTAAAGTTAGACACGGATTCCCCTCTATTCAGAGGGTCAGAGCCCCCAACCCCCAGTTCAAGGGTCAACTGTATACTCTGTCTCACCTCATTAAAATATAAGTTTCACAACTTTGCTTTGTTATACTTAGAACCAAGAACAACAGTGTCTGGCACATGGTAGAGGTCAGAGGTCAATGTATATTTGTAAAATAAATTGATTTTTCAGTCCATCAAGATAATTCCCAAAGTGTGAACTAAGAAATGTAGGTATCAGTAATGAAGTAAATATAGTTCAGGTCCACGGTTCCTTATCCTTAATTCTGAACTCCAAAAACTCTATTAACTCAAAGTTTGGTAACTTTTTTTTCTTAATAACTCATCTACTTTTTTCATGGAACAACATTTTTACTTGAAAGAACAAATGACAAGAAAACTATGGTTATTTAGACTTGGGTATTTGGCAAACATATTTTTTAAGTGGAATGAAGTGGGCCTATAGGTTCAAAGAAAACGACTGACAGTATTTATTATTAATGATAAAATTTAAACTTTTAAGTGAAAATTAGAATTTTGAAGAAGTTATATTCACCATAGTAAGCTTGTCAGCTTTCCAATACTTGACAACTTTTTTGATGAGCTCAGTGGTGATATTAATGGACAGAATTTAAAATTTTGTATGATGAAAGTGCTAATATTCGCAAAATCAGCATAACTCAGTAAACCAATATTTGCCAAATGGCCAATGCATCACGTTACAAAATGAATGGGTAAAAGATCTATTTAATGTGCAAGACAGGGCTTCCCTGGTGGTGCAGCGGTTAAGAATCCACCTGCCGATGCAGGGTACACGTGTTTGAGCCCTGGTCCAGGAAGATCCCACATGCTGTGGAGCAACTAAGCCCGTGAGCCACAACTACTGGGCCTGCGCTCTAGAGCCCAACAGTCACAACTACCGAGCCCAAGTGCTGCAACTGCTGAAGCCCACGGGCCTACAGCCTGTGCTCTGCAACAAGAGAAGCCACCACAATGAGAAGCCCGCGCACCGCAACGAAGAGTAGCCTCCGCTCGCTGCAACTAGAGAAAGCCCGTGCACAGTGACGAAGACCCAACGCAGCCAAAAATGAATAAATTTATAAAAAAATAAAAAGTGCAAGACAGATCTAGGGATTTTAATGAGTACAAAAATTTCATCGATACGATTTCATATTCCACAGCTTTACTAACCTCTATGAAGCTACTAATTATCAGGTTGTGGTGTAATATCAAAGAAAAATATTCACACTTGTATGAAAAGGCTGTTAAAACACTCCTTTCTTTTCCAACTACATATCTGTGTGAGGCTGAATTTTTTCACATATTTCAATCAAAACAGCATATCACAACCAACTGAATGAAGAAGCAGGTTAGGAATCCAGTTCTCTTTTATTAAGCCAAACATTAAAGAGATTTGCAAAAATGTAAAATAATGTCACTCTTTTCACTATTCGTTTTGTATTGGAAAACAGTTATTTTTCATAATAAACATGGTGTATATATATATTTAAATATAATGTGTCTTATGGTTATTTTTAATGAATTAATAAATATTTCTAAACTATCAGTTTTAATTTCTAATATGGTAAATATTGATAGATACATACATACAAAGCTCTCTGAAGTTCTATAATTTTTTAAGAGTATAAAGAGATCCAGAGACCAAAAATATGAAAACTGCTGTTTTAAAGCAGTTTATCAAATTAATATATAAATTAAATGCAGATGAAATCATAACAATAATGATATATTTTTTATGCAACTCAACCAATTAATTCTGAAGTTCATTTGGAAAAGAAAATGTGCATTAATAACCAAGGAAATTTCGACAAAGTACAACAATGAAAAGGGACATCCCCACTTATATTAAAACACAATATAAAACTACAGCAATTGTAACTGTATTGTATTGGGTACAGAAGTAGATAAGTAGATCAATGGAACAGAAAAATGCAGAAATTGACTCAAAATGTAATTACAGACAGATTTGGGTGAAAAACAATGTTGGATCCTGCTTTGGTTCTTAGTTGCAGACAATAAAATCCACTCAAACTGGCTTAAGATGAAAGGAATTTATTAAAGGGTATGTGGTGCTCACAAAATTGTTTTAGTAAATAAAAAGAAAAAGATTCCAGGCTGAATTTCCAGGAATGACTACCAAAACCGAACCCAGAATTAAAGAGCTAAGGCACCTGATGCATGCACAAGAGAAAGCTACAGAATTAGGAGCTGCTACCACAGCTGCTGCTCCAGAACTACACCCCTTTGCCATCTCAGGAAGCTGCCAAAACAGGAATCCATCTGCCTGATTAGAAGCAGCCACCATAGCTGCTGACTCTAGTACTTGATAGCTCTGCCAAGATCCAAGTCTGCCAAATGAATACCCCATGCCCTTCCTTTTACTCTAAATAACTCAGTTCAGCATGGACATATATACACTACCAAATGTAGAATAGACAGCTAGCGGGAAGCAGCCGCATGGCACAGGGAGATCAGCTCAGTGCTTTGTGACCACCTGGAGGGGTGGGATGGGGAGGGTGGGAGGGAGATGCAAGAGGGAGGGGATATGGGGATATAAGTATATGTATAGCTGATTCACTTTGTTATACAGCAGAAACTAACACAACATTGTAAAGCAACTATACTCCAATAAAGATGTTAAAATAAATAAATAACTCAGTTCAAATACAAGTCTCTTGTAAGTACCTCCTACTGGTAGAGCCAGACTCATATCCAAAAATCCTAGTTCTATGAAAATCTGGAAGGAAGGTGAAATGGTCTTTGAGGGAGGCATTCCATTGTGTTAACCCTGATCCTCATCTTGCACCATAACAACAAATTACAAAGGTGTTACAAGAAAATACAGGCAAGCATTTTTATAATCACGGGAAGGGGAAAGATTTCATAAACAAAATACAAACCCCAGAAACCCCTTATGAGCAACTGACAGCTTCAACTACCTAAGAGTTGAAAGCTCATATATGAAAACAGATACACAAACAAAATTAAAAAGACTTGCAGCTGACTGGTAGACAATACATGTCATATGTTAGACCTCTGCAAGGAAGTGGGGCAGGAAGTCCCCCTGGTGCTGCCAGCGCTCTGCTGTGTGAGGCAGGTCATGTGGCTCCTCTGGATTCACCTGCCTCAGCTGGAAGACGAGGGGCATGACCTAGCTGCTTTCCAGACCCACAGGCATGTCCAAAGCTGAAGTCATCACTTGCTCCCAAACCTGCTCTGTCTCCCAGGCCCCCATCTCAGCCAATGGCCCTGCTCCCCACCCAGTCACCCAGACCAGAAACCTGGGGGTCGTTTAGAATGCTCCCTTCCCTTCACCCACAGTCTCCTCAGTCGCAGGTCCTGCCCCTTCTCCCTCCTACATGTCTCCCAGTGCGGCCATCTGAATTCCAGCTCCAGCAACATCGCCATCTCTGCTGCCTACTGCACAAGTCCCAGCCTCCACTGCACCCTCCTATTCTTCTTCCACACAGAAGCCGTGTGAGGGATCACACTTATATTAAGATCTGGATTTTTTTTAATTTTAAAAATACTCAACACGATGACTTTTAACGTCCAGAATTGATACTTTCATACTGTAGTTGGGACAACACAGCAGTGGAGTTTTTGTGGAAGGTTATTGAGGAACATCCATCAAATTTTTAAATGTACTATAAATATCCTTTTTTCTTCTTCTTTTTTTTTTTTTTTTTTTCCGTACAGGGGCCTGTCACTGTTGTGGCCTCTCCCGTTGCGGAACACAGGCTCCGGACGTGCAGGCTCAGCGGCCATGGCTCACCGGCCCGGCCGCTCCGCGGCATGTGGGATCTTCCCGGACCGGGGCACGAACCCGTGTCCCCTGCATCAGCAGGCCGACTCTCAACCACTGCGCCACCAGGGAAGCCCTATAAACATCCTTTGACACTGATATTGTACCTGGCACTTTCCGACCTGCAGGAATACTCACACACGTGCCTATAGGGATGTATGCAGTGATCTTCACTACAGCAATTCAAAATAATAAATATTCAGTAAATGTAAATTTCTATCAATAGAGACATGATTAAATAAAATGCAGTAAATCCACAGGATGGATGTTGCAACCGCAGTTAAAAAAAGAATGAGGCAAATCTGTCTGTATGGATATGAGTTTTCAAGATATAATGGTTGAATAAATAAAACAAGTTGTAGAATAATACATGCAGTAGGATAACACCTATGTGTTGAAAAGCTGCTCTCCATCATATTTGTAGGGGCAAATACTTGTTGGCAACTGCACAGAAGTCTAGAGGCATAACATACACCCCTTAACAGAGGTGACTTCCGGGAAGGACAATGCAGCTGGGGTGGGAAAGAGGTTGTGAAAAGAGCCGTTTTTTAAATCTGTACATCTTCCTTATTGTTTAATATTTTACCAAAACATATTTGGATCTTACAATTAAAATTTAAAAGCTTATTTTGCTGCCATTATGATATTTGGCAATAAATACATATTTCTACATTTCAGGGCATCATTTGGGGCTGTTCAGCACAGTAACAGTCATGGTAGGTGTTTTCAATGGTTAGCTGTATTTTCTGAAATCAGGTTGTGCTTATATTTTGGATAATGGCCATATTCTTAGTAATTAATTCCATGTAATTTTTAACCACCTTGCTTATTCATGTGCGACACACTTCTTGATTTTATAACTGGAAGAGTACTAATTCCTGAGCCTTCAGCAATAGCGTCGGCCTCCCGGTTGCCACCGCATTACTTTCTCCCCAAATTATTATATCCGTATTTTCCACCTCCATATAACCATGAATTTGTGACAAATCACAGAAACCACAAGGGAAAAGGAATAAATGATAGAACACTCTCAAAACCCTGTCTCTCCTGAAATAATGCAGCAGTATTGATTTAGAACAGCTGAATCATTACCATCTCTTCTGTAAATACATCAATCAGACAGAAATAGCCTCTGAGAACTGAATCTCTTCCTGCTTCAAAGTGCTCTGACTGTAGGGTAACTAAGAATCATGGAAGATTTGAAATTGCAACAAAAGGAATTTAGGTCAAGTTTAATGATAGATTTCCCATCTGTGAATGTTATTAAATATTCACAGAATTATGAAACCCTGATGAACACCTATTCTAAGAAAAAAAAATTGCACTTCTCTCCACCATCATTGATAGCATTTTAGCCATTCCACAAGCATTTTTTATTTTAAGTTTTTAATCTTTTTTTTCATGGTCAAAAGCTTCTACCACGAACATTTATTTCTGTTAAAGCAGATTATAAATTCTCATCAATACAAATATATATATATATAACTTACATTTATATATATGTTCAAAAGTAAAAATGAGATGGGATCTCATGTTGTTACGAGAGGTCAAGTGGCTGCAACTGGCAAATGGGATGTTCTGCTCACCACAAGGGAGAGGGATGGACACCCCCCCACACACACACATGCAGTCACAAGCATTTTTTAAATGCGTCCCAGGTGCCACGTCCTGTGCCTGTCACTGAGAAATAGAGAAATAAATGACACCTGATCCTACATGCAAAGAACTTATCAAACCTGTAGGAGGAATGACATGCATTCATCTGCCCATTTGATCTTTCACTCAGTCATTTGTTGACAAGCATTACTGACTGCTTACAAATGCCAACACTGGGCTAAGACTAGGGACACAGTGGTGCCCATACTAAACTATGAAAGTACAGTAAGAAAACAAAGTTTGGTAACAGAGTAGAGCAAGATTATTCCATGTGACAGGAAATAAACCTTCACACAAAGGACATTTGAGCTGAGTCATAGGAAGGGTTTTAATAGGTACAGACACAAGCGGAGGGAATTTCAGCTTGAAGAAGTAGTGGGAGCAAAAGGAAGAGAAACATGATAGTAGAGGATAGACTGGCCTAGAGCCTAAGGCATAAGTGAAACTCAGTATGTGACAAACACCATAGGGTATTAGGTGCTTAAAAAACAACCCCAAATCTCAATAGATCACATCCCATCACGGTCAAATTTAGTATTCAGTGGGTAGCCTTCCACATGGAGATTCATGGACCTACGCATCTACTATTTCTGTCTTCTGTATGATTGTGTGTGTGTGTGTGTGTGTGTGTGTGTATCTGAGAGAGAGAGAGAGAGAGACAAAGAGAGACAGAGAGAGAGAGAGATCATGCCACAGAGGAGGTTGCAGGGAGTAAGACCAAGATTGGAAGGGCATACATCACTTCTGCCCACATTCTATAGCCAGAAGTAAGTTACACGGACATGGTCCCACTAAACTGGAAAGGAGACGGGGCTAGGTCATTTCCCCGAGTGCCGAGGACGTAAGCAGACCTGGTTTATAATCACTTCGCATTGTCTGTGCCACAAAAACAAGATAATCTATGAAGGTAATTCATTTAAGACGACTCTTGCTTAGCATTTAAGTATTTAGTACTGAAGTATTAATTCACTGACCGTAATCACCATCATGTATATTGCAAGCAAACGTTTTGCAAGTAACTGTTTTGCAAGACGATGTGCTAGACTCTGAACATGCAAGAAGTGACAGAATATACTGAAAGAGCTTACAATCGAGGCAGGGATCAGGACTTACACATAATGAGAGAAGTAACACAGTGTAACATACGGTAAGTGCCACGGGACAGAGCAACACTGACTTTGGCTTTAGTTTCTGATTCATACAACGTTACTACAAAAAAGGAAGCACATATAATGTTCTCCGGATTTTCTTACAGTTCTATGGTAGGCTTACAGTGTTCTCCAAACACAGAGACACATACAGTATTGCCCCTTTAAAACTCAGAGCTTCGAAAAAGAAAACTGAAGACCTTGTACAGAGAGCAGTATTTGCTCTCTGAGGGGAGATAAAATTCATACAGCTGTCACCGTGATTTATTCAGTAAGGCTTCTGAAGGAAGTTAATTGACTTCCTGACAAGTAAAAACAAAAAAGGAAATAAAACTTTTGACGTTTTATCGGGATCATTTACATTTGTCATGTAGAGGTGGTCTACCATAATCATTAAGAAAACTGGCGTTAGGCGAGGAGCTTCAAGATGGCGGAAGAGTAAGACGTACTATCCACCCCCCCCCCCCCGGGAGCCTGTGCAGCCCGCCACTGCCACGGTACCGTGATCAGGGACAACTTCCCTGGGAGAACGCGTGCCTCAGGCTGGTGCAACATCTTGCCGGCCTCTGCCGCTGCAGGCTCGCCCTGCACTCCGTGCCCCTCCCTCCCCCGGGCCACAGCGGCCATGCCTCACAGGCCCAGCCGCTTCGTGGCATGTGGGAACTTCCCAGACCGGGGCACGAACCCGTGTCCCCTGCATTGGCAGGAAGAAAGTGAAAAACAAATACCATATGGGAACACATATATATGGAATCTGAAAAAAAAAAAAAGGTCATGAAGAACCTAGGGGTAAGACGGGAATAAAGACACAGATCTACTAGAGAATGGACTTGAGGATATGGGGAGCGGGAAGGGTAAGCTGTGACAAAGTGAGAGAGTGGCATGGATATATAAACACTACCAAATGTAAACTGGATGGCTAGTGGGAAGCAGCCGCATAGCACAGGGGGATCAGCTCGGTGCTTTGTGACCATCTAGAGGGGTGGGATAGGGAGGGTGGGAGGGAGGGAGATGCAAGAGGGAAGAGATATGGGGACATATGTATAGTATAACTGAACTAACTAAGCAGAAACTAACACACCATTGTAAAGCAATTATACTCCAATAAAGATGTTTAAAAAAAAAGAATACTGTCGTTAAAGTTAGAACCAAATCATTTCAAATCGCAGCCCCATCATTTATTGGCTTTGAGGAAGTTATTTAACTTCCTTTAAGCTCAGTTTCCCCATTTGTTAAAAAAAAGGATAATAATAATTATGCTGCCTTGGGCTCTCCTGAGGACTATGTGAGTTAATGCATTGTTGTACTTTGTCCAACACCTGGCACATGATAAATATCTTTAAAATTAATTTTTATGATGATGTTAAAATCAGTGTGTTGGGAGATTACTTAATAACATGATATGTTGCACAAAGATACAATTTAAAATAAAAATGAATATAATATCCCAATTTTGATTTTAAAAGTATTAAACGGATGGACTCACACAGGCAGACAGGAAGGAAATGCACCAAAATGTTAACAATAGTGTCTTTCAGTGGTACAGTTATGGGTTTTTTTTCATTTTCATGTAATTCTGAATTCTCAGATGTTTTTAGAGTAAACATTTATTTCTTTCACACACACCCTATTATCTCAAAAATTCCTTACATCTCTTAAACTTTATATGCACACATAAGTGTTTTATTAACATGATGTGATTCTTTTATGTTATTTTCTCATGAAATCAAGAAATCTTCTTGGAGGAAATTCTTTGCTTTACTCCTGTGTTAGAATAATCATTCAGTAACATTAAAATTTAACCTGCTGAGAAGGAAATGGTTTCTGCTCCTAGGTTTTTTCTCTTTCAGTCAAGAGTAAAGAGCTAAAATATCTTTTCAAATCCTTGTTTTTCCCCTTCTTTCTCTAACATGCACCTGGGTCCGGAATGTTGGATTCATTCCAAATAATTTCTAAGATCAAAATTTCCCTAACAGTTGAACATGACAATCAGAGACATAGAACTCCAAGCCATTTCAGACTTTCTTTAAAGCTGGAGCTAAAATATACTGAACTTTTACATATGGTGTAGTTTATAAATTTAGGTGTAAATTGAATTTTTGAAAAAAAAAGTTCATTTTTTTTTCCATGTGAGATGGCTTTCTCTCTTGCACGAGCATTTCTTCAGTCAAGTTAGCCCGTGGGTAAAGAAAATTCTTTTAACCTGGACTCAGTTTGGATATAGGAAAACTGTGTTTGGCATTTCTCTTAAATTGTTCTCTTCAGGTTAGACTGATTTGAGTTCTGATCAGATAAAACAGAGCTCACAAGGGATGGCTACGTATATTACATTACCCTTGCCTGTATGTGGCCAGAATAGTAAGTGCAGAAAAGCCTTGGCCTTCAGGAATGTAAGAGCCACTGTCCAAAATGATGGACAAGTTTGCTTCTGCAATAACAGAAAATGTTCGGGCCAAGGGCCTTCCCACCTGTCTGCCCCTTGGCAATGACTTCAACCTCTGGGCCAGTTCACTTGCAGTCTTTCCCTTAGGAAGGCATTTTCTTTATTTTGTTATTCTTGTTAGGTGATGACTGTTCATTTTGCTTTTAGACAACAAACAAAACCAAAACAAAATAATCTGCAAAAACCAAAATACCTTTTTCTGGCCTTTTTGTTCAGTTGGATTTTTTAATGCTTTTAATCACCTCCCTACTCATTATCTTTATTTTATTTCCTTTTCTTCTTTCACATTAAATAGGAAAAAGGAAGTACAAATTCCAGGTCAGCAGGTATGAGCACAGTCTTACGTCTCAAGCCAAGGATGCTGTTTTCCCTGGTTATCTGTACACAGATTCCTCATGGTCGTTGAGGCATATTCCCTGCCCTGGTCTCAGCCAAATGCCTTGAATAATGGAAGGAAACCAATCTTTGCAACTCTTCCCCATGTTAGTTTATATCTTTGCTTGACTACTATTTCCAAACTTAACCAATTTCCTGATGAAACTAACTAGAGAAGGAAGGAGAAACCGGAGTGGCAAAGGCTATGTTGTGGAAATATCCGTCTCATTCTTTGTCCAAATGCCTGAAGAGACTTTGTGTTCTGCTGTTTCTCAACACCCATTGTCGATACCGCATCAAAGAATCCCAGCTCTGGAAGGGACTTCGAGATGTCTCGGAAGCATGATCTCCCCTCTGATGTATGGATTCCCTCTGCAAAGATCAGCAATAAGTAAGCTGGCTTCTTCGTCTGCCTGTCCAGAGACAAAGATTTGTACCTGTTGAAGGAGCCAGCCCAGCTTCCAGGCAGCTAAAACTTTAGAAACCTCTTGTTCTTATTGAGTCTAAATGTGCTTCCCCGTAATTCGCCTTCGCTGGTCCAAGTCTGCCCTCTGGAGCCTCTCAGAATAAGTCTCCTCCCTCTTCCATCTTGCAAGTTCTTCCTAAATTCTCCACATGAATTAAATAGAAGCTAGTACCAGTTATTAACTCCACATCCAATCCTTTGAAATCCAGCTTGGAAAACAGGAAGCTCCTACTCAATCAACCTTTAGATAATAAATGGGTAAGATAAACAAGGCACCAAATCCCCCTCTATATTTTACAACTTTCTAGATCCAGGCAAAAATGCTTACAGTTTGCTTTAAGAACTGTAAGGGACCTCAGTGATCTCATGAGGTCTAACTCAATTTCCTGAATTTTCGGGCGAGTAATCTAAGATCCAGAGATCTTGGTTGAGATTGGGGTCAAAGAACTCTGGTTATCGTAATTCTGGTGGTAGGACTGTAGGAGCGCAGTACTGTCTTGCTTGTTCTCAGAATATAAACACTGTACATTGACAATTACAAATAGTTTTCCAACAAAATTTTCTTATGGCGCAGTTTTCTGAAGCTATTTTACAGTAAGTTAACTTCTAGTAACATATATTAGTACCTCATTTTAATTACTATTCTAGTCTAAATAAAAAAAATTTTTTTTACCTCCCCCGAAGTTCCAAAAATATTGTCAGAGAAAAATAAAACCACTTCAAAATTCACCTTCCGTTTTCCCCAGAATATCAAATCTCTAGGAACTACATATACACGCATAAGTGCACACATAAGCACGTGCGCGCACACACACACCATGAATCTACTTCTCCATTCTTCTTAGAGCTGACTTTCATATAAACTCAAGATCACCGTTAACAATAGGTAGATGTAATCAAGATGCTTACCCAGGGAGCTGATATTTTACGGTACCTAACAAAACATGATGTAAATACAACACGTAATTTAAGCACAATACAAGGTGGGGCACATATGGCTGTGTCTTTGACGTAGCCTTGAACAGGTTTGGATATGCTATGGTAATTGTGACTTCTATATTTAAAACAACTGGACTTACACTGCTGCACTTGAGTACTTAAAATAATATTAAAGGAAAGGAACAAGAGGGCCTTCCACATGTTGATACGGCTTCTCACACACTTGATTGGTAACAGTGGGGATACCAGATCAATAAAATCCATGAGGACAGAGTTGTGTACAAATAGGGATATGCCATGCTCTGAAACTACCCACAGTCCCTTTCTCCTTAAAAATATACAGAAGAACGTAAAAGTGAAAATTCCATTACCCAGAGGGAACCACTGTTAACATTTTGGTATACTTGTCCAGTATTTTTCCTGCACATATATGTGAATATATAATTTACCTAACCTAAAATCTTTTCCATGCTGTTTCAGTTAACATTCTATTGTATTTCCAGGTCACTAAGTTATCTTCAAAATCATGCCTCTGTATTTTTCTACATTCTAGATGTTCTACTTTTTATACGACACATTTTCTGTTGCTGGAATTTCTTTTTTACAGTCTTCCTTTTCCTGCCATGAAAATAAGGTCACTTTCTCACTCCCTATCCATTTGAAGCTGAAAACAAACAACACATACAGAAAAAAAAAAAAAAATCAGACCTGAGTTTCTGTGTCTGAGAGTGCTTCTTGAAAAAGCATTATATAATAGCACTGCAAAAAAAGTAGAGATAAAATAAACCAGGAGATATGTGTCACTTACTGTTCCAGCAAAAAGCTGACTCCAAAAAAATGACAGGATCACAAGCAGATGATGATGAAAGAGCAACATGGCAGAAATGAAGAGAAAAGGGACGCAGAAACAATACTCACACAGCTACAGAGATGAAGAGGAAGTAGGAAAAGGACACAGAGGATGTCTGGAGGACGACACAGCTTCCGGTGGGGCAGAAAAAACAATGCTGTCTTACATCTTCAGCAAACGTTATGAACGATATGGAAGAGGGCTAAGGGGCTGGTACTGCTAAGAACAGCAAATTATTAGTGTGTATAAGAACTTCTGCCATAAAGAATGTTCTTGATAATGCTACTGGAATAACAAGAATTCACATGTTGCCATGCTGGCAAAGAAAATAGGATGCTTTTAGAAACAGATGATCCATGGATTTGCGGTAATGGAACAAAAGCCATCAGCTTAAGTGGCAGTGGGTTATCATCAGCATTTGTCATGTATTTTATTCAATACTATGTAATATAGAAAAATATCATGTCACTTACTTGTCGGAAGTAGATGCCTGTGTTCCTTCAACAAAAACTTTTTGAACACCTCCCTATGTACATACAGCTCAGGGCTAGACTTTGAGGATGAATCCTACTGCTTAGCTCCTGGGAGGAGACAGATGGGACATGTGAGCTCTCATGACATTCTGCACCTTTCCTCCCAGATACTTGCTTCAGTTTGAAATTACACATTTTATTTGTGATATCTGTGATTATTTGATTAATGTCTGTCATCTCACTAGACCATAAGTTCCATGAGGGTAGGAATTTTATCTGTTTTGCTCACCACTATTTTCCTAGCACAGTGCCTGGCATATAACAGATGTTCAATGAATACTTGTTGAAAAAAATGAATAAATACTTCAAAAAGTTAGTATTAAGTTTTATAAGAGGCACATAGATAAAGAGTGCTAAAGTCTCTGGACAGAGTGATTCGGTTTTAGATAAAAGCTAAAAGGTTTTAAAGAAGAGATGGTTTTGAAAGTCAGGAGACCAAATTAAACAATTATTATAATCATCTAGGTGAGAAGTAATAGGACATAAACGACTAAAGTAGAAACAGTTAGAAGGGAGAGAAGTAGATAAATAAAAGCATTACAAAGATCAAATTGGCAGATGGTGGCTGCCAGTGGGATACGAAGGGCCAGGAGAAGCAAAGAGTTTGAGGATGCAGCAGGTGACTGGGAGGATGGGATTCATAGAGAAATGCAAAGAGCAGCTCGATTAGGTCCATGGAGAGCACAGGACCTCAGATCCTAATGTACTGAGGTCACTCTGAAGGGGACGGCAAGCAAGCTGCCAGCAACGTGGGTCGGAGGTTTACGAGAAGACCAACTCAGAAACACAGAGTTTTGAGACATCTTCACAGAGATTCTGCTTGCAGTCATAAAGGTGGATGAGGCTGTCCAGGGAAAGATCACGGAGAGAGAAAAGCAGAGAACCAAGGAGAGGTGCTTGAGAAATGTTGAGATTTTTGGTGGGGTTATTTTTTTACGTAGTTCAGGAAGACAGAGGCCCATAAAACTCTATCAGATAAGAAACCCTCTTATCTTCCATGTTGGGAAATTCACTATTTACCCCCAAAGGAGTCCTTCTGGGCTTCATAGGTCTGGAGAATACCAGTTCCATGGATAAAAGAAACAGCACCAGACTCTCTGGAGACAAAGTGGTTGAAGAAGTGAAGGATTTAGGACTTAGGTGGACAGCATATTGGACCCCAGCCCTTGCACACCCCCAGATGCTAAGCAAAGCTTTTGGTCAGCACTCCTGTTTCCAAGATGTGCTGATTTATATTATCAACAGCTGTGAGCTCTTTGACCCCCCAGCCCAGTCTGACTGGTTTGTTGTGGGAAACCCTTTGAAACCAAAGAGGTCACAAAGCTTGAGCCTTGTCTATCCCTGTTCTCAGACTGCTTTGTCTCCAGTCTCCTCCGGTGATCTTTCTGACAGCGCCTCACAATTTTTTCCTGTAATCTGTGGCTAATCTCGCCTCAGTTTACCATTCCACTGGTGGAGAGATCCCACTTTCTTATGCACCAAGATAGTATCATGCTTAAACGAGTTAAAATCACTCAAAAATATGGAATGACTTTGAAAGGAGGAAAAATGTGGGTAAATACATGGCAATATTTTTAAAGTCTCCATTATAGTAATAATAGGTAAGCACCCAACATGGTTAATAGCCAGTACTTAGATCAAGGCCTTGTATGAAGTAGATGGTCAAGGTTGAACTGAATGGAATAGTTATATGAGCATCGTAGCAATACATGTGAATTCATTAATTAAAATATGTGCATTAACCTCAAAGTGCCAAGAATTGTGATAGAAAATGAGGACAAAATAAGATAATGGTCAGAAGCTCTAGAAAAATAGCTTACATGAATTTCTTGCCTTAATTTAAGAAACCAGAGGTGTGGAGCTTAGGGCTGCAGAAGCTAGAAAAATCTCACGATTCTCCTTGGGCCTGGAGAGGGAGGTTGGGGTCAGGGGCTCTGTATCCTATTCTATGGCATTCGTGGTATGTAATAAGCAACGGAGAACTGGTCATGGATGTCAAGCAGAAGGGACATGAAGTAATTTGGTTTTAGTGGTTATTCATTACATGTTTTTTTCATATTTCCATTAAATAAATGGTTAAAAATCATAGCTGCTAAATTCTACATATAATTTTCATAATGGTTCAGGGGAAAAATGTATTTTTTTAAAATTTATTTTACTTAAAAAAAGTCAATTGGAAAATGTGATTTGACTTGTAGAAATTTATTTGCAGATAACATGTCTGTTTTTATCGGGAGGAGAGAAGCCCACTAAAAGGGCAGAGCCACGGGCAGGACAGCTGTAGCTCCACTTCCTGTCATGGCAGTGTTACAGGCACTGAACGCTATCACACAGTGGTGTTCTTTCAGGTTATAAAGACAGAAGCAGGTTATCTACATTGCTTTATTATGAAGCTCACGAAGTAACGAAGAACAAGCAATAGTCTCTGCAGTCATAAGCAACTCAGAAGGTTCTGGAAGGTCAGAAAGGAAACAGTAGCCCCAGGTAGTACAGTAGGGTGAGCTCTTCAGCGTCAAGGCATCCATTGCTCCTACAGTGTGACTCAGTCATGCAAGTGGCTCTGTTTAACTCTGTCTTCGCTTCTTCTGAGGCCGTGAACAGAGTGGTTACCAACCCAGGCCCTGGAACACTCACTGCCTGGGTGTAAATCCAGGCCTTGCCTCTAAGGCTCTTGGGAAAAGATCTGATTGGGTCTGTCTCGTCATCTACAATACAGCACATACCTATACGGCATCGTTCTCCAGCCGCAGCCTTGTAGGTCACAGGACAAACTAGAGAGCTCCCTCAGGTGGGCATGAATCCTTGTCTGAGTTAGTCACATGATGGAAAGTATGGCAACCTCTGTGTAAGGAACCACTGTGGCTGCCTTTCTCAAAATGGGCAGAGCAGGTACTCAGAGGACCATGGCCTGCCATCTGCTCCTCAAGAAGTGCACGCTAGACGCAGAGTTAACTAATACAGGAACTGAGTTAATGAAGCAGTTGAATAATATTAATAAAATAATATAATATATAGTATTATATAATGTAATTATTATATTATTATATCAATATAACACACAATATTATATACAACATATATAATATGTTGCTATTACAATATATAATAATATAACATTGTTTAATAATGTATTATTAGTTAATAATATATATCATAATATATTGTAATATATATTAATAATAAAGGCACTTAGTTAACTAAGCAATGTAAAATGAAGTTAAGTGTGAGTTTAGGAAGAAACAGGAGAACACTTGTTCAGTGTTCCACAGTGGTCTAATTTCTGTTGAGACTATGGCCACCACAATTCATAATTCACTGTAAGAGGAAAAACTATTACTTCTGTAGAGACTCCACTAATTAATAACAATCTTATAGATGGTAACACTGGCATACCTGTATTGTTTCCTTTTTTTTCCATACAAACTTTCCATTCTAACAAGCTGGGTTAAGAAACATCATAGGATTGGTTATATCCACCTGAGACATAATAATATTTTTCATGAAAAATGTCAAGCATCACAAATAAGGAGATAATAACACGATACCCCGCAGCATCAGTGACTGCCAATGTTTGGCAGTCATATTTTATCTATGTCTTTCCCCCCCGAACCCTTTTGCTGAGAGCTGAAAGTGAAATTCTCATGTACAAAAAAAAAAGTGTTAAAAAGGTCCTGCTTCAAAGAGGGAGTGCTTTGCTTCTGGTAGCATGCACATTTTCTCTGTAGCACACTTTTCTTTCCAGTCCCTCAGCCGTTACTCAAATTCTGTCAGTGGCCATGGAAATGCCTCTTATAATGGCCTCAAATAGAATAATCTATTTTTCTCCCTGCCTCCCAACACGGAAATGGTAACTCATGTTCACAGACCTCTAGGGATTCCACAGATCTGCTTTAGCTAGTCTGTGAAATCCGAGAAAATGTATGCAAATATTTATACATTCTTTTTTTTTTTTAATATAGGAAAGTTCCAAAGCTTCTATCAGGTTCTCACATGGGCCTATTACCTACAAAAGGTTAAGAACCTCTGCCTCTGCCATATCTTGAAAGCACAGCAAACATACTTTCTCATTTCCATTCCTTAGCCAGTTCTGCGTATCAAAATCCTGCACCTGTTGCCTCCTTCAGGATGCCTCCCCTGACTTCGTCACCTATAACTGATTTCCCACATGTTTTCCTGCAGGATTCAAGCCAGGGCTCTTTCACGTTTATCACATTCTGTTGAGGTCCTATTCACTGGACAAGTATTTTCTTAGGCACCTGCTATGTGGCAGCCACTGTACTACACTTATTTAGGTGTGCTTTGCCTCCTACCGCACTGTTAGAAGAGCACAAGCAACATCCCAGTATCCAGTATGGAGCCTGCGTCCAAGGAAATTGCGTAGCTCTAATTCCACTGAATGGAAACAAAAATGAGCAGTGGCACTTCTGTGGGCTGGCATTCAGCTCAAGAAGAACATGTATCACCAGGCTCATGATTTTTTTCCCTTTTAAATGCAAAACGAAACGTTTATATAAAAAGGAAATGTCAATTTGATTATCCTTGGGCATTAAGATAGAGATGCCGAAGCAAAGGTTCCCTCCCCTACCCGGATATAGTGTGGCACTAGAAAACTATTCCAGAATCGTGAACTATATATGCTGATCTCCACCGCCCTCTTGGTAGCGCCTTAAATAGCATCACCGGTATCTATATGAGACATGTAGTTGGGTCCCCACAAAAAACCATGCCTGGAAGTACATCTCCACCCATCCACCCCGACCCCGGAGTCGGGAGGGTCAAGCTCAAACACAAAGAGGGTCAGAACAGTTACTAAACATGTTAACTTTCCCGTATTGGGTACGCGCCTTTTTTTTTTTTTAAGTCATACGCCTCTTAAAATTACTGAGCTGTTTGATAACAGAGGTTGAAGACGACCAGGCTAAGGACCTGGCAGAAAATAGTTAACCCTATTGCTACAGACGCGGAGGGTGGGGGAGGGGAAACCTGTGTCCAGCTTTCGGCAGATACTTCCAACCTAAGTTCCATCCCTTCTTCTGATGGGTCTAGTTTAGAAAAATTCTTAACAAATTACGCAGGCCGTTTGAGCGAAAACATCGGGAAGTCTGACCAGTGGCACCTGGGACTTAACCCCTTTGATCGTCGGTTTTCCCATGTACCCACTGTGGGCCTTTCCGTGGCAGAAGGTGTTTGCCAGGATCAAATGAGAGAAGACGCGCTGAAACGTCACGCTGTTGTCACCCAGGTACGGCGTTGCTGCGCTCCAGGTGTGCTCGCCTCGGCGTCCTCTCCCACGTAGGACGGGCCACGCCGGGAGGCACAGACGAGAAGAGCGCGGGGAGCGGGCAGGAAGGTCACCCCGATCCCCAGGCCGGGCGGCGCGGCAGAGCCTCACTTCCCGGGCACGTTCGGGCGGGGCACTCCCAGGGGACCGGGCAGGCAGGCGGCACTCCCCGGGCTCCGCTCGGCGCCCGCCGCGCCTGCGAGGCTGGCCGCCCTCCCGGAGGATGGGGGAGGGGAGCTGCGCCGCCGGGGCCGCGGGCGGTCGCCCGGAGGATCCCGAGCCCCGGGAAGCAGGCACCCGGGCCGCGGCGGGAGGAGGCACTGGCGGAGGAGCGGCCCCCAGGCTCTGCCCGAGGCCTCCGGGGGCCGCGCAGCAACTTCTCTTTCGAAGCCCTGCGCGCGCGCTCCCACTCGGGCACGCGCGTCCCCGGCGCCCCGCTCCCCCGCGCGCGCTCCGTCTATTTTTTCCCATCGCTTTCATTCTCACACTCTAAAGTAGGTCACCGGGTGGAAGTTACAGCCGGTACAGACCCCGGCTTTGATGCGAAGGCAGATTTGGGGATGCACTGCAACTATTCGGTTCCGTAGAGCTGCCCGCCCCCATACCTTGCAGCCAGCGCCGGCGACCGTGGCGTTGACAATGGTCCGCAGAGCGGAGCGGCGGGAAGCCTCTTTTCCACCCTAGTTCGGCCGGCCCTGCGCCTGCCCCTGCCCCGCGGACCGGGAGGAGGGGGCGCGACAGGTCGCCTCCCGCGCTCTCCGGCGTCCGCGTCCCGGGTCTGACCGCCTGGGTGAGTGCCTGCTCTTCCGCTGTCATTCCAGTGGCCGAGGGTAACATGTTTACCTTGAAAACTTAGACGTGATCCGAACAGCCAGCCGAGCCTGGCGTGCAGTAAGGGACTGCGGGGATGTGCTTCAGATGTTACACCGGATAAATCAGAACCCAGAGCTGTAGGGGACTTGTAGTGTCTAAAGGTGAAAATGAATTTGTGTTTTCCTGGAGTACACGTGTATCTTTCCCTTTAGAAGCTATCACTTGGGAATTGATTTTTAACTAGCAGGAGGCGATGAACTAAGAAAACTTGAAGCCAGAAAGTTTGTCAGAATATTTTTTAGTTGATTTGGAAGAACTTACTGAAATAGCCCAAGCTAATGTCAAAAATACAGTCTAAGAAGGAATATCAAAATGCGATGGTAGGATTTGTATAGTATTTGCTATCTGTGTCCTTATGTATTATCTGGCTTCTCTGTGATAAATGTTATAAGCATGGGATGCTTTAGGTAGAAAGAGGGTAAGGTTGTGAACACCTCCATGCAAAGCTTTTTATGGGTTGGTCTGCATGCATTGAAGTGTACACTGAACATTTCCTGTGGGCAAAGAGCTAGAATGTGACTATATCATTTTGAGGTTAAGGTTATTAGCAATAATACAGGTAACAGTTGGCTTTTAACCCCTTGTTTCAGGAGCTGAAGTACTATTATTCACGTGACTCAGCAGCATGGCGAATCCCTGACTAATGAATGGTTAATCTGTTTTGAAGTTTAGGAAGAAAGAACTGTAGGTTCTTCTGTCCTTGATGGCCGGCTGAAAATGCAGTATAAAGGACTCTCCAGGGATGGTGAGGGATGCCCTAGAGTAGCTCAGAGGGGAAGATCATTTGGAGAGAATGAAAGTGACTCCCTGATGGCCACTGACTGCCCATAACTTCTTTTAAAGTGGACCCTGACAGGTTGAAAAGGATCTACCTCCTCACTAAGGAAAACTGCTCCAGAGAACTGCTTTCTTAATGCATTTGGTAGGATTTGAGAGGGGAGCTGTCTACAGACGTTTCTCTTAATTCAAAAGAAATCTTTTTTCTAGAAAGATTCAATTACTGTAATGATGTTCTTTGGAAATAATTGTCCTTTTGTGTGTTTGTCATCATATAGCAAGAGCACCAAGGTAGTTCAAAGGTTTTAGTAAAATTTTACTTACCAGAGGGATGGGAAATGGAAAATGCTATATCTTCATGGTTAACTCTGCATTAAAATGGAGGGGCGGGGTGGGGGGCGTCCCAATACATCTTATATCTCTGTGTATGTATCGCGATATCTTCTAAAGCCAAATCCTACTGGGGATTAAGAGGGCTGTAAAGAAGGTATTAATACTTTCAGTATTTCTGATAGACGGATATGTGAATACTTATATGCATTCCACTTGTAATGAATTAATGTAATTGTAATGAATGACATACCTTAAATGGGAACTGAGTCAGCTCTCACTGTGATTTAGCCCTTGGTATGATGAATTGTTGCGATCAGGCTGTCAGCACTTCTCTGTGCAATCTTATGTTTTTACTCATAGATAAATTAGGAAGGGTTTTGAGGAGAGTGGCAGGAAAGGATGAAGATACTGGTGATTTACTTAAGGGCAGACGGAAGGAACTAAATATGGAGGCTGATTTTGGCATACCTTGGTCACTGGTTGCTGGTCAGGCTCAAAGTATGGTGGTGCTAAATGACCAGTTGAATGTCCCTCAGTCTGTGTGATTCTCTTCTCTTGATGTCATCAGACAGTACATAGCCTGGACCTCTAGCTAAGATGTATGCAAAAGGAGTGACATCATTCACTTTGGGTACTCACTTCCCATCCAGAGAAACTTCTAACCACTTGGAGTTTGAGCTCCATTACCTGGACTGAATCCCAGCTCTGAGCCATTTCCTCATCTGTGAAATGGGAATAATGATACTTGCTAACTAAGGTGGCTGTCAGGAGCAAATGGAGCATTTTACTTGGGGTAAAATGCACATTGTGAGTGGTCTTACGACAAAGAGAAATACTATGACTTAAATATCATCTCCTAGGGGCTGCGGAGGGGTTGCGGTGTAATTGATGGTAGAATTGAATATTTGGGTGAGTGGCTCATTCCACTGTCCTGGTATACTTAGTATACTCTCATAGAATATAGTATAGAGTACACTAGACTCTTAGTAATCAGTGTTTTTTTGGGAGTTAGAGGCTCATACTGTGAAACTTGCATCTTCTCCCCCAAGCACAGGCCTTTGGCTTACCTAGGTGAAAGAAGTTACCTGTGGTGGCTTTTGGAGATAATGATGAGATCGAAGGAGATGACCCATTGAAATTCTCAAATCAAATTTAAACCTTTTATTAATTAGTTTCTCTTAATGCCATTAGAAGTGTGGCCCTCATAAAATGATAACAGTCTGTAGTTTCCCCCTGGACAGTTATATATTTAGAAATGGAGTATTTGGACTTTGGGGCTGAAGCAGCAATATGATTCATGCAAGTTTTAATCATTCAGCACCCCAAGGCGCCATGCTAAGCCTTCAGAATGCAAGAAAAGCAGACCTGACCCCTCCTGGAAGCATGTCTGCTGGTAATACATAGGTAAACCTGTCATTATAACTGTGCTAAGTGCTATGCAGGAAACATGTCAAAGGCAGAGATGGGGAATTTGACCTGTGGAGGGAGGGGGTCGTGAAGGAAGGTCTTTGGGGAAGGAAGAGCATTTAATGCCCAGTGAACAGCACCTGCAGAGACTCTGCACACGGTGCAGGTTCCCTGACTGGGGAGGACGGTAGAGAGAACAGGTATCTTTGAACTGGCCCCCTAGGGCCATCATTGCCGAAGTCTGGAGGTTGGGATTCAGAGCCACCACCTGAGCTGCTGACATCAAGAGCACACTCTTTGAGCTGTGTTCCAGTGATCAGAGAAGCTGCTACAATGCGCCACTCCACCCAGGAAGCTAGTAATGGAACATGGTTACCAACGTCAAAAACAAGATAGCAAACATCTTCCTTAGACACCTGGCTTCTCATTCAGCTCCTCTCACTGGCAGAACCTAAGCTGTGCCCAGAACCCTAGCTGCAAGGGACTCTGGGAAATGTGGTTTATGGCTTTCCAGCCTCAGAGATAGAGGAAGGCACACTTGAAGGAGACCAGAATGAATGCTGTGTGACACTCCATGTCTAACGCTTATTGAAAACGTATTTCATCAGAGCTAGAATATTTCATTCAAAGCAGGTACATGACATATTGTAAGAATCAAAAAAGGATCCAGTTGCTAACCAATTTGCATTTCAATCAGATGGATGTTATAGTCATTACTGGAAAATTGCTGGAAAAAGCATTAAGCAAATAAATCACTAAAAATTACCAAGCGCCCACCTCTGCCTATGGTGGTTCTATCTGAATGTGAAATAATGTTCCTTTGTTTTGGTTTAATAATCAAAGTAAAATATTGGGAAAATGATTTTTAAAAGGTCCTCCCCGCCAAAGTCCCAGATAGCCTATATGTTTAGTGAATAGCAATACAAAGGAAGAACCAAGGTCTGATCATGGAAATAATAGCTCCTGGCAGGCTGGTTCTTTCATTAGATGAACTCTCTGTGTATCTGTGTCTGTACTGAATCTTTCTTTGCTTTGGAACTTTAATGGTGCTTTTTTTAAAGATTAAAAAGATAGAAATGTCCTGTTAATTGGAGATTAAAAAAGAGTATGCTTGAATTCACTTTAATCACTTATTTCATGCTCTAGAGCTTGTCAGATTTTTTTTCAAACTACTAAAGTAAATATGATCTTTACAATTTCTAAGTAACACATTATCATTTATTTTTACTCAAGAATTACATGAGCACATCTAGGAATTAGTCCTGATTACTGAATGAAATCATTTTATATTTGCCTCTGATATTTGGAGATAGAAAATGAGAGAAAAGTACCTGAGGCAAATGGAGTTATTTAGTGAATTTGTCAGTCTAATACATATGTAATTTTTAAGTGATTTTCATGTTTCAGAAAATGAGAGTTCATTCAGGTATCTTTTCTGATAGGTGATGAAAGCATTTAAATGCAAAACTACAAATGTTGCCTGGGGTAAACCACACTATAATATGAAGCGTATGTTCTTTTGGGTCCAGTGGTGACACCAAGAGTTTAGCCACTCTGCCCAAGCCACCAAAAATAAACATATCACAATAAAAACAGTACTCTTTCTCTGTAAATGCAGCTTCAAGACAAACCCACTCTCTTCCATACTGAGCCCCCAACTAAACCCCACTTAAAGTGTATTCTCAGGAAGGAACTGGTTGAATCGAACCTTAATCTGATTAACTGCAGGGAAAAGTAAGTAGTATTCATCTTTCTATGTTACAGTAACACACAAATGACCTAATTCCAGCTTCTTTCCCCTCCCACAGTTTTTCTCTTTCATTCATATTTGAGTAAACATTCAAGAGAAAAACCTGGATTTTTCCTCCCTGTGGGTTATAAGCATGATGAGTTCTTGTCTTCAGCTATATGGAGCTTAAAGCTTATCCAGCTTTGTAGGATACAACTCCTTTTATGGATTGAAAATCAAAATGATCTTTTGATTTGCCAAGTGTATTATAAAGTAGAACATCCAAATCTGAAATCACTCTCTGGTTAGATTAATGATGTGCCAGATTGAACTGGGGATGTGGATAGAGCATGGGTTTTCTGTATATTTTTTAAAGCAAAATTTGAGGACTAGTATTTGAACATCATTGAATGATTTGTTTATTCACTGACTATGAAGTGGATATTAAGCACCTTTTTGTACCAGGATTGGTACTAGGTGCTAAAGATATATGGTTCTACCTTTGGGAGACTGATGCTCTGGGGGAGATAGCAATCAAGGGGTATAATAATATGGTACTCTTATAATGAGTATGGAGAACAGTGGCTTTCTTAAAGAGAAAGAGGTGTATTTTCTCATGGTGTGGTGAAAGGTGGAGTTAACTGAACCATAAACATATTTCTGACTTCAAAGAATATCTACTAATATTTTTAAAAGAAAACAACAAAAAGTCAGCCGAGAGAGACAAAAAAAATGGCAGCTATCTAGGACCATGTCTTTTATCTGTTCCCTTTAACCCACAGAAATCAAAGTAAGTGAGCTTGTCAAGAGTTAGAAGGTTTTACCAAAGAATACAACAATACATTAAATGTATCATACCATGATCAAATGGGATTTATTTCACGGAGGCAAGGATGGTTCAATATTGGCAAATCATTCAACACGATACACCACATTAACAACATGAAAGACAAAAAACACATGATAATCTCAATAGATGCATAAAAATCATTTGACAAGATTCAAAACCCATTTATGATAAAAACTCTCAATAAAATGGGTATAGAAAGCACATGTCTGAACATAAAAAGGCATTATATAACAAGCCCACAGCTAACATCATACTCAGTAGTGAAAAACTAAAAGCTTTCCCCTCTAAGATCAGGAACAATACAAGGATGCCCACACTCACCACTCCCGCTCAACGTAGGACTGGAGAGCAGTTAGGCAAGAAAAAGAAATAAAATGTATACAAACTGGAATGGAAGAACTGTCACTATTTGCAGATGACATGATTTTATGTATAGAAAACCCCAATGACCCCACCAAAAAACTATTAGAAATAATTATTAGAAGTTAAGTTGCAGGATACAAAGTCAATATACAAAAATATGTTGCATTTCTATACACTAACAACACACTAGCAGAAAGAGAAATTAAGAAAACAATCCCATTTACAATCACAACAAAAAGAATAATATACCTAGGAATAAATTTAACCAAGGAAGTGAAAGACCTGGACACTGAGAACTATAAGACATTTTTGAAAGAAATCAAAGAAGACACAAAGAAATTGAAATATGTTCCATGCTCATGTACTGGAAGAATTAACATTGTTAAAACATCCATATTACCTAAAGCAATCTACAGATTAAGTGCAATCCCTATCAAAATTCCAACAATATTTTTCACAGAAATAGAGCCAAAAAATCCTAAAATTTATATGGAGCCACAAAAGACCCCAAATAGCCAATCCTGAGAAAAAAGAACAAAGCTGGAGGCGTCATACTCCCTGATTTAAAATTATACTATAGGGCTTCCCTGGTGACACAGTGGTTAAGAATCTGCCTGCCAATGCAGGGGACACGGGTTTGAGCCCCGGTCTGGGAAGATCCCACATGCCGCGGAGCAACTAAGCCCGTGCGCCACAACTACTGAGCCTGTGCTCTAGAGCCCGCGACCCACAACTCCTGAAGCCCGTGCAACGCAACGAAGAGTAGCCCCCGCTTGCCGCAACTAGAGAAAGCCTGCGCACAGCAACAAAGACCCAACGCAGCCAAAAATAAATAAATAAAATTTAAAATTAAATAAATAAAATAAAATTCTACTATAAAACCATACTAATCAAAACAGCATGTTATTGGCAGAAAAACAGACACACAGATCAATGGGACAGAATTGAGAGCCCAAAAATAAACCCACGCATGTATGGACAATTAATTTATGGCAAAGGAGCAAAGAACATACAAGGAGAAAGGATAGTCTCTTCAATAAATGTTCTTGGAAAAACTGGACAGCCACGTGAAAAAGAATGAAACTAGATTATTGTCTTATACCATATACGAAAATATCAACTCAAAATGGATTAAACACTTGAATTTAAGACCTGAAACCAGTACACTCTTTGACATTGGTCTTAGCAATGTCTTTCTGGATATGTCTCCTCAGGCAAGGGAAACAAAATCAAAAATTAAACAAATGGGACTACATCAAACTAAAAACCCTCTTCACAGCAAAAGGAAACCATTAACAAAATGAAAAGACAACCTACCAAACGGGAGAAGATATTTGCAAATCATATATCCAATAAGGGGTTAATATCTAAACTATATGAAAAACATACAACTCAACAACAGAAACCCAAACAACCCAATTAAAACATGGGCAGAGGAGCTGAATAGACATTTTCCCAGAGAAGACATACAGATGGCCAACAGGCACATGAAAAGATGTCCAACATCACTAATTATTAGGGACATGCAAATCAAAGCCAAAGTGAGATATCACTCCACACCCATTAGAATGGCTATTATCAAAAAGGCAAGAAATAACAAGTGTTGGAAAGGATGTGGAGAAAAGGGAGCCCTCATATTCTGTTGGTGGGACTGTAAATTGGTGCAACCAATCTGAAGATTCCTCAAAAAATTAAGAATAGAACTACCCTATGATCCAGCAATTCCACTCCTGGATATTTATCTGAAGACACGAAAACACTAATTCAAAAAGATATATACAGCCCCATGTTCACTGCAGTATTATTTATAATAGCCAAGATATGGAAACAAAGTGCCCATTGATGGATGGATAAAGAAGATGTGGTTTATGTACACAACGGAATATCACTCAGCCCTAAAAAGATGAAATCTTGCCATTTACTACAACATGGATGGATCTTAAAGGTATTATGGTAAGTGAAATAAGTTAGATGGAGAAAGACAAATACCGTATAATTTCACTCTTATGTGGAATATAGAACAAAACAAAATAAGCAAGCAAACCAAAAGAACACAAACAAAGGGATACAGAGAACACAGCAGTGGTTATGGGATGGGAGGAGGGCAAAATGGGTAGAAGGATCAACTGTACAGTGACAGAAGCTAAACTTTTGGTGGTGAGCACACCGTAGTGTACACAGAAATCAAAATATAATGTTGTACACATGAAACTTACGTAATGTTATAAACCAACATTACCTCAATTTTTAGAAAAAGCCAAAGAAAGAGGGGTTTGGTGTTTAAAGAAGTAAGGAGTTTGTAAGAAAAGAGGACTGCTTTTGGTATTTAGTCAGTGTTCAACAAGTCATCAATAATTTTTTTTTAAATGTTAAGGGTGGAAGTAAGGAAAGGGGGACCTCAGTCTGATCAAGGATTTCAATCCTATGACCGCAAGAAATTTAATTCAATTCCAAGAACTGGCCCGGAGGCAGATTTTACGCCAGAGCCTCTAGATGACAGCTCAGCCTGGCTGATATCTTGATTTCAGTCTCGTCAGAGTCTGAGCAGAAGACTCAGCCATGTCATGCCAAACGTCTAAGCAACAGAATTGTGAGCACATAAACGAGTGTTGTTTTAAGTTAAAAAGTAAAAAAGATCGGATATGTTTTCCGGGACATCGAGCTTGTAATTAATTCTAGAAAATGCGGGCACATTCTAAATGTTAAGACATTTGCCAATGAAGATGACAGTGCAATGATTCATGCAATTATGAAATAGATCCAGCGTGATCATGTGACTTATTGTTCAACCTGGGACACTTTTGAGAGGGAAAAGGGTGCTACAGGCCGACCTTGTTTTATTGCACTTTGCAGGTTTTGTGTTTTTTACAGTTTGAAGGTCTGTGGCAGCCCTGCATTGAGCAAGTCTATCAGTGCCATTTCTCCAACAGCATTTGTTCACTTTATGCCTTTGTGTCACATTTTGATAATTCTCACAATATTTCAAACTTCTTCATTATTATTATACTTGCTGTGGTGATGTGTGATCAGTGATCTTTGATGTTACTCTTGCAAAAAGATAAGACTCGCTGAAGGCTCAGATGATGGTTGGCATTTTTTAGCAATAGAGTATTTTCTAATTAAGGTATGTACATTTTTGAAATATATAATGCTACTGCACACTTAATAGACTGCAGTATATTGCAAACATAATTTTTATTGTACTAGGAAACCAAAAAATTCATGTGATTCACTTTATTGCAATATTTGCTTTATTGCGGTGGTCTGGAACCGAACCCACAATATCTTCAAGGTCTGCCTGTATTAATGATTGCCCTGGGGAAAAGAAGCACAAGTGGGCACTGCCCCAGCAAACCAGGACTTACGGTCACCCAAGATTAAGGTGCTAGTTGTGTTGTATTACTGCCTTAATTGTAATATTGATTTTTTTAAAACTATGGTAAAATGTACATAACATAAAACTTACCATTTTAACCATTTTTAAGTGTATAGTTCAGTGGCATTAAGTACATTCATACTGTTGTGCAACCATCACCATCATTCATCTCCAGAACATTTATCATTTTTCAAAGCTGAAATTATACCTATTAAACAGTAACTCCCCATTCACCTCTCCTCCCAGCTCCTGGCAACCACCATTCCTACTTCCTGTCTCTATGAATTTGACTCCTCTAGGGACATTATATTACTGGAATCACACAGTATTTGTCCTTTTGTGACTGGCTTATTTCACTTAGCAAAATGTCCTCAAAGTTCATTCATGTTGTAGCATGTATCCGAGTTTTGCTTCTTTTTAAGGCTGAATAGTATTCTTCTGTATGTATATACACATTATGTTTATCCATTCATTACTAAATGGATACTTGAGTTGCTTCTGCCTTTGGCAATTGTGAATAATGCTGCTGTGAACATGGGGGTACAAATTTCTCTACGAGCCCTTGCTTTCAATTCTTTGGGGTCTATACCCACCATATTGATTTTTAAATGAAGTTAAATGGAGGGAAAAAAGAACATCATTTCCTCTCAGGATCCTTTCTGGTTATGTTTCTTCGGCATAATACTCTGTCAGGCTGAAGTCCAGCTATGCCTCTGCAGAATTCATCAGAAAAAGGAATTTGAGATAATCTAAACAAGCTGCCTGCTGAAAAAAACACCCAGGGTCTCAAATTCCATCCTCACACAAGAAAGGAAGCTAGCTTTTCTGTCACAACTACCATAATGCATTGACCACAGATGTCTCTAAGTGAAAAGGCCTGGCATCTAGAATGTCAGAGTTGGAGTCACATGAATAGCCTCCAGCAGCACAAAGAACTAGGGGATCAACAGCATGAGATCGAACAGAATTGGTCCACGTGACCACAAACATAACACAGGGGACAGTGAACTTCCTGGAAACAGGCAACAGAACCAACAACCATCTGTTGGCTTGGAAGCTGAGATAAAAGGAGATGGGCTACAGTCATCGGCTGTGGACCTTCCACATACAGAGAAAAATATTCTTCCTTTGGCTGTGGAAGTAGATATCAATGTCAAGAACACTGGTACACCCAAAACTTAGATAATCCCTTTATGGAAATAGATGCATTAAAATATGACCCTTCATTTGAAATTTTAGGTAATTTTATTCCCATTACGGATTTATAGCCCTGGAAAGTTACACTGACATATCTGCAACAAATAAGGAATTGCTGCATTTGCTGGATGGGAACTGCTCCCTCTCTTTAAATCTCAGTGGCAGATACCAGCCTTCTGTGGAGTCAACAAAGGAATCTCGTTCATCTCTAACAGCAGCCTTGAAGAAACTTAATAAACTTTTGGTAATGAGCGGTAACTGAGCTTCAGAAAAGACATCTGTATGTAGAAGTTATCTGCCAGCCAGAGATGACAGCTCAGAGCCCAACAGGTGTTAAGGATGTTGAGAAAAGCAGACCCAAAGTGAGTACCTCATGGGTGCTGAAAATGAACAGCATTCACAAGTCTGCTCTCATTAGACCACACCTGTATCGGCGAGCACTGAAAAATTAACAGGCAGGGGCTTCCCCGGTTGGTGCAGTGGTTGAGAATCTGCCTGCTAATTCAGGGGACACGGGTTCACGCCCTGGATCTGGGAGGATCCCACATGCCGCGGAGCAACTAGGCCCGTGAGCCACAACTACAGAGCCTGCGCGTCTGGAGCCTGTGCTCCACAACAGGAGAGGCTGCAATAGTGAGAGGCCCACGCACCGCGATGAAGAGTGGCCCCCACTTGCCACAACTAGAGAAAGCCCTCGCACAGAAACGAAGACCCAACACAGCAAAAATAAATAAATAAACTCCTACCCCCAATATCTTAAAAAAAAAAAAAATTAACAGGCAAATCCATACAAAAACCTGCATGTCATGTGCATGTTTATAACACAAACATCCCACATTTGCAAATAACCAAGATGTCCTTCAGTAGGTGAATGGATAAACTGTCTGTCCATACAATGGAATATTATTCCGTGATTAAAATATCTATGGAGCCACAAGAGGACATGGAGGAACCTTAAGTGCATAATTGCTAAGTCAATAAACCAGTCTGAAAAGGCTAAATACTGTATAATTCCAGTTATATGACATCTGGATAGGCAAAACTACAGAGACAGTAAAAAGATCAGTGGTTGCCAGGGGTTTTGGGGGTGGGGGAGAGGAGATCAATAAGTGGACACAGGAGATTTTTAGGGCAGTGAAACTATTCTGCATGGTATGTGGGTGATTGTGGATACGTGACATTTTGCATTTGGCAAAACCCATAAAACTGTATAGTACAAATTATGAACTCTACTATATACTATGAACATTTATTAATAATAATGTACCAATATTAGTTCATCAGTTGTAACCAATGTTCCACATCAATGCAAGATGTTAATTTTAAGATTACCTACATATTTTTAAAAAATTAATAGGCACTTCATGTGCTAGAGTAGAAAATGTTAACTTCAGGGGTCCAGGTGATGGCATGTCAGGTGGTAGGGAACATGGCTCCAACTCAGGGAAATTACTAAACAACAGCAGTTCGGTCATTCTAATCCCAGCTGAAACATTTCACAAGCTGCACTTACCTTAGGCAGAGAAACTTCACCCAAGCTCTTAGGAGGTGAGGAACATGTGCTCAATCAGACTTCCGAGCAAACTACTTCTTGCCATCCAGTTGCATGTGGGTTCAAGACTTGGATCAGAGGCCAGAGAATCCAATGAATGACAGGCCTGAAACCAGAGAAAATGTCGGACTTGAAGCTATAAGGCTTAAGCCTCGGATGAAGTGAAGCCAGTTTGCAACCAAACCAACCTGGGACCAGGATGTAGAGAGGAGTCTGCTGCCAGAACCCAGAGCTGGAGGGGATCTGCCCTGGTTTAAACTCTGCTCCAGACTAACAAGGAAAACCCAGCTGGTTTCGGGTCTCTGCCTCTGCCTTTAAGTCCTGATGTCCTTTTCCTCCCCAGGGTTGCTAATTAAAGAATAAAATTTTAAGTGGTTTCTTGAAGAAAAAAAGAAAGAAAAAACCTTCATTATCGAGGCTCTCCAACCTTCTACCATTAATTTTTCCTACTGCAGACACTGCCCGGATTCTCCAGGCTGGTTTTCTCTGCAGGAAGCTCTTGAGGCTTTGCCTCAAGTTGCCAGCAATGCAGACCTACCTTTTCTTGTTTTGCTAGCGAAGAATGTTGTAGTTCCTATGTGACTATGAAAAATTGGGCCAGACCATCCGCCATTCCCTTAAAAAAAGCTATATAGACACAGGTGCACACCTATATTTATGCAGTAGATGTAGAAACCTGCAAAGGGAATGTTGAGCCAGACATTTTTAAAGTAATTTATGATCTTTTAACTGACAATTTGTCTATTCTACTTGTTAAAATTTAGGCCTCTTGAGATGCGTTGGCAATATGTGCATACAGAAGCTTTTTATTTTCATTAGGATGATATATTTTGGTATACACTGACGGCTTTATGTATAACATACCACTTTAGGATGATAGTGAATGTTTGAAAAGCAGAAGCTACTAGAAATCCCACCACTTGTGCTGTTAAAAGCAGATGACTGTTGCTGTAGGCAAGACATGCCCTGTTAACTGTCAAGTGGCAGACTTTTAACCACATGGTTTGGTGTTTTGAGTGATTCCCAGTGCTCTGTGT
Source organism: Neophocaena asiaeorientalis asiaeorientalis (assembly GCF_003031525.2). Lineage (NCBI taxonomy): Eukaryota > Metazoa > Chordata > Mammalia > Artiodactyla > Phocoenidae > Neophocaena > Neophocaena asiaeorientalis. Next base: position 13,679,196 of record NW_020175192.1, read on the forward strand.
ATTATGATTCGTCCTTTAAAACAGGAAATTGAAGAATAATTGAATATTTTTAAAAAATGGAGGAAAACTATATGATATATTTTGACATGGAAATTTTTATTACTGGTAATAGTAACCATTAAAACATTTATTCAAGTTTTTGAATACTTTGTGCACCAACTCATTTAGTTAAAGTTGTGACTACTTTAGGTAGATCATGGATCTGTTTATCTGAACTAGACTGCAGTGTGGCATGGTGGACCTCTGGGCTTGTAGAATCAGTACAGGTGGATTCTAGTCCTTCAGAAACTAACTATATAGTTTTATTTACTCGTTGGCTCTCAACGAGTGACATCAATGGCATGATTTTCACTTACTGTGACATAGAGCTTGAACCTCAGTCCACACACAGCTGGTATTTTCCTCGGCCTGACCACGCCAGCATCACATTCTTCCCTCTCCGCCCTTATATCCTGCAACCATTTCCCTTCGAGCCTTCCTCAGCATCCTGAATCCTTCGCTTGAGCAGCACGTTAGCTGTTTGAGGCCTCTTGGCTGCTGGACGACCAGTGGCTTCAGAAAGACTACATTCTGGTCCACGTGCTAACGGTCAGTCCCAGAGGTGCCGGCAAAATGACCATCCTGTGGAATTCAACTGTAGTGTTTCTCCAGGGTGGTGTGGGCAGGAGAACCCAAGAGACCTTTGTGATAGAGTGTGTCACACGGCAACCAGGCTGCAGTGGGTTGAGAGGAGAATGAAGGACGAGGAAGCCAGGGGGCTCGTGGACCCCTCTTGAAAAGGAAAGAGGAGTGTAAAGCTTGAGGGCAGAAGTAGGGTCTGGGAATGGCATGCTTTGTGTGTGGTTTTCTGTTTCTGTTTAAGCTCTGTGTCTCTGCCGGCTGAGGAGAGGAGGCCACGGGGCCAGAGCCTAACGCTGGGATGGAAAGAAGAGGCTATTGTCCCAGGAAAGATGGGGTCAATGGAGGAGAGGGGCTAGCCTTGACAGGAGTCTGATGATTCAGAAACAAAAGGGATGTACAAGACTGTGGGGTAGTAAGAGGGAAACTGAAGAAATCTACGTTTTCTTAATGCAGTAGGAGCAGAGTCAGCCTGATATGGCACCCTTTTGTCAATATCTCAGGCTTTCTGGGGAAATTGAGTTAGGTTCCCAATGTAAACAATAAAAGTGAAAGCTTTGTTTTTATATCTATTTGCCCATATTGGACTTTAGTTTTCTCATGCATGAGCTGTGCAACTTCTCATTTTCTAACAATTTAGGAGGCCATCAAACAAAGATCTGGTGATCGAAGTATACTATTGACTGGCCTTTCTAAGGAGAAAACTACTTCTAAAAACTCAAGTCAGTATTGTCCTATTTTTGTTATTTAAAAACTATTTATCAAAAACATTGTATTTCATCCTTATTTTTTAATATTTCACATTTCCACATCATTGGAATTGGGGTACATCTTACAGTTGATGACACAGCATCACCCTTCTTGGTAAAATAAGTGCGCCTATCACAAAATAGATGGTGTCTTCGTCAGCATGGGTGCCATGACCAAGTACTGTAGACTGGGTGGCTTAAACAACAGAAATTTGTTTTCTCACAAGTTCTGGAAGCTAGAAGTTCCAGTACAAGGTTTTAGCCTGTCTGGTCTCTGCTGAGAGCCCTCTTCTTCCTGGCTTACAGATGGCCACCTTCTCAATGTGTCCTCACATGACCTTTCCTCTGTGTGCACATGCAGAGAGAGAGCCCTCTGGTGTCTCTTATAAGGACATTAATCCTGTCAGATCAGGACCCTACCCTTATGACTTCATTTAATCTTAATTACCTCCTTATAGGCCCATTTCCAAATATAGCCACACTGAGGGTTAGAGCTTCAACATATGAATTCTGGGGGAGATGCAAACACTCAGTCCATGAAGATGGCTTCCTGGATTCCATTAAGTGTTGTATAATCATCACCAAGAAATATTTCCATCTTGCCATAGGTGCTTTATGTTAAATCTTTTGTCTTATTTAAGTTTTTTTTTGGATTTTATACAGCAGGTTCTTATTAGTTACCTATTTTATGTGTATTAGTATATATATGTCAATCCTAATTGCCTTATTTAATTTTTAATTTAGAATCAAACTGTATTTAACTTTTTTTTAAAGTAGATTATGACGAAACTCTGTGAAGGTTAAAAAATGGTATTTATAGTTTTAAATTAGACATGATAGACTGTATCCTTACAGGCTTATTGCTGAAGAAACAAACAGTGTCATAAAATAGAGTATGAAAACTGAAAAAGTTAAACTTTCCAGAACAGTCTGGTTTATTCTGGGCACAGACTTAATCACTCTTGCTGCTAGGAGGACTACAATTTGCTACCACAGGAAAGCTTAAAATGTCAAACATATTCTTATAAAATACAATGCAAGCTGCCTGCAAATTAGACCACTTCTTTTTTTTTTCACCTGGCATAATTCCTCCTTCTATGCAGCTTTCATAACTGTGGCACTTACTTTGAATTGAAAGCCTCAGGTGTGTGAGGTAAACGTTCAAACCCTGCTACTTGCACTGGTTGGTTTTCGGAGGTGTGGACTGCTACAGACAATGAAGAGAATTACGAGATCTGAGCTATCAGGAAGGAGCTCAGTAGAAATGAAACAGGCTCAGCACTGATGCGAGCACACGGCAGGGAGCTGAGGTCAGGGAGCTCTGCCTGAAAAACCAAAGGCTGACAATCAGAGGGCCAGCACCCGAGGATGTAGCAGGAGGCCACAGGTCCAGTAAGCCTTTTCCAGCCTCCAGATCATGACCCAGAACCAACACAGCCTGAGAGCCATCAGTACAGATGTCACCAAACTGGTTCATCCAAAGCTGACCCCTCTAATGACCCGAATGTCTTTTTCTCCATTTTTTAGGTAGGCTTCCAACAGATTTAGTTGTCTGATCTCTTTTAAGCCCCAAGCCAACGAAGAGCAGCAAATTACAAGGGAGAAGAGAGAGACAGAGTGAAAAGTGACTGCCCACGGCAGGGTAGGGCAGAGAAACAGTCAAGATGCATTCAAAACCTAGTGCCACTTAGCGTAAATGCAGACACTCTGTTAGGCTCTGGAGAGCATCGCTGCTCTATAATACTTTGTCATAATTAACTCCTATGTTATCAATTTTAAAAAATGTGTTACATAGGCTCTTTAGAAAGACATAAGGGAATTCCCTGGCGGTGCAGTGGTTAGGACTCTTTGCTTTCACTGCTGAGGGCGCAGGTTCAATCCCTGGTTGGGAAACTAAAATCCTGCAAGTCGTGAGGTGTGGCCAAAAAAAAAAAAAAAAAGCCACAGTACCTTGGTAATGAAAAGGGTCAACCTCAGCTATTTCTAATGTTCAATTATGTGACCTAGGTTTTTATTAAAATCGGTCTAAATTTTGAGTTCAGTATCTGTCTATTTAGCACAGGGCTTCCCAGACTAGTACAGGAGCTGGATGGCACATGCTAATACCACCCACCCTCCCAGAGTAGGAGCAAGATGCGGCGGGAGACCGGAAAGCACTCTGGCTTCTAGAACAAGCCATCAGTTGGAAATGAGTGGAGCCTGTCTGCCCGGGAGTTGGCCCCTGGGGAGGTGCATGGGGCGGGGGGAGGGTGGGGGAATAACGGCCTCATTCCTCCAGATCAGAGGAGCAAAAAATAGAGGTTACAACATCATCTTGTTTACATTTTTCATTGTCCCTTTCAAGTTTTACATTATGAAATTATAATCCAAAGGCGTTAGCATCATCGTCAGTACAAGCACCAATGGTTAATACTCCTGAGGTAAGGGCAGTATAAGTAACAAAATCCAGGTAGCATGAAAATAAACTTTTTCACAGTACTCAGAAAATTGGATTGAGAAGCAGAAATCTTCTGTAGATTTTGTGTGCAAACACTGCTTAACTGTAGGGCACAAGGTAAATCAACTCCTGTATTTGTTTTCTCTCTGAAATGATCATCTAAAGATACGTACAGGGCCCCGAAATCTTCCACCAGTTAAATTAATCACTAGTGTGTTGGGCAAAAGCACAAGTGAAAAACCATCCAAGGCTTTAGGAACAAGCGTGTTCCATGGGGGGATGGGACAGTGCAGGAGTTTAGGGCTTCAAAGCCATGTTCTTTGCTCCTGTCCCACCCTATCGCTTCCACACAAAGACTGAACCTCAGCAGAACACAGGGAAGTCAGAGGGACGATGACAAGTGTTTGGTTACCTCGGAGGTTTTTCTTGTAGTAGAGCTGACGTTAAAATGACTTTCTCTGTTGGCATTTGACCAACTCAAGCCCAGATCATTTCAATTATTTCTTAAGTTTTTACCCCTAACACACTATACCTAAGTGTATGTATCCTTTCTAATTAAAGCAGCTATTTAAAATTGGTAATTTCTAGGGAAGGCAACTTCTGAATTAAAATTTTTTCTTGTTAAGAATGGAAGCTGTCATTCCCACGGTAGAATAACAATCACTAATCAACTTAGAAAGCCAGACCAGTACTAAATACATTTTTAGAACATTGTCTTTATACTGTGATTATCCATATGAAAGCAATAACTGGGACTAAGCTATTAACAAATTATGAATTTCTTCTGAAGCACTGTTACAAGTTTAGTTTACCACCGTCACTGCACAGGCTGAAAGGACTTTGTGATACGGTTTCTAAAAAGGGACACAACACCATAGATGAATTTCTATTTTATTTATTTTTTTGCGGTACGCAGGCCTCTCACTGTTGTGGCCTCTCCCATTGCGGAGCACAGGCTCCGGACGCGCAGGCTCAGTGGCCATGGCTCACGGGCCCAGCCGCTCCGCGGCATGTGGGATCTTCCCGGACCGGGGCACGAACCCGTGTCCCCTGCACCGGCAGGCGGACTCTCAACCACTGCGCCACCAGGGAAGCCCTGAATTTCTATTTTAAATGAGATGCTACCCAGATCACAAAAGACATACATGCTAAGGGACTATAAAGGTCTGCAGAATTATGTGCCCTTCCTGGGACGTGGCCTGTTCGATAAGGATGAGGTCAGAAAGGGAACAAAGCGGGCAGACCTTCCTGATTTTTGTTCCTTTAATCTAGAAAGCCATGGATTTGCTCTTTGGAATTGCTGGAAAAGAATTTTCCTTTCATAAACAAACATTGATCCTTTAGCAATTTCTGATTTATCTGTCATAAGGAGCTACCATAGCTCTTTTAATTAATTACCAGAGTCTCTTCATGTTCTCTAATCTGAGGTCTGAATGTTTACAGAATGCAGTCAGGGTAAGAGGAATCCTAGTGATGTTGTGAGGTTCAAGCTGGAGTCCACGTGGACTGGGTGTTCAGCTCCCCCCGACCCCACCCCGGGCGGGACGGCCCTCGGGATGAGGTGCACAGGCAGCCCAGGGGCTTCGACTCTGAGTCGCTCACAGGAGGCACCAGCAGGGCACCTCCACCTCTCCCAGTAGGTTTTATGCAATTTAACGTCGGTTAATTACGAGAAGAGCTCAGGCGTGATGAACAGAAAAGATGCCCTGTATTAACTACCCTGGCCTGGCCCGAGCAGCGTCACAGAGAGAAGCAACTGATCTGCAGCCCTTCAGAAGTCGTCATAGAGGCATCTCCTCCTCACACACTTAGGAAAACCAGAGTCCCTCCCTCTCGTGGTTACACCCCGGCTTCCATCCTGGGCTCTGAGACAGAGCTGCCTACTTCTGTGCCCACACAGGCTTGTAAGTCTACTTTCCTGTTTTGTGTCATTTATATATAAACACACACACACACACACACACACACACACATACAGAGAGAGAGAGAGAGAGAGAGAGAAAGAGAGAAAGAGAGAAAGAGAGAAAGAGAGAGAGAGAGAATTCCTTGAGATCCTAGGCTCCCTCGCTGATAGTAAGCATCCCTTTCTAGCCCCTTCCTGGGGCCCCTCCAATACTACTTAGTTTTTTCCAGGTAAGAAAACCATATTTTCTTACTTATATATATTTTGTACACACACATTGTATTTTACCTATGTGAACAAAATTGTATGAAAACAGCAAATTTACTCTGTTCACTTTTGTAGACATGTGCTATCGTTAAACAGACCAGTCTGTTCTTTCACTGTCCTTGAACTTTTGACTCTGTGATGTCTTTTACGTAAGCCTGTTTTTCCTCTGTTCGCACTATTTCTAAAGTAGCACTGGACCGACTTTTATACTATATTGTATTCTCCATCACACAGAATAGTACAGAGAGAATGGTTATAGCAGTTGTACTCCACTTTGCATTGTACCATTATTCCAGTTCCTTCTTTTTTTGTTTCATTGTTTTTATTTTTTTTATTGGAGTATAATTGCTTTACAATGTTGTGTTAGTTTCTGCTGTACAATGAAGTGAATCAGCTATACGTATACATATATCCCCTCCCTCTTGGACCTCCCTCCCCCCTCCCCATTCCACCCATCTAGGCTATCACAGAGCACTGACCTGAGCTCCCTGTGCTATACAGCAGGTCCCCACTAGCTATCTATTTTACACACGGTAGTGTATTTATGTCAAACCTAATCTCCCAGTTCATCCCACCTTCCCTTCCCACCTTGTGTCCACACACGTCCGTTCTTTACATCTGAGTTTCTATTCCTGCCCTGCAAACAGGTTCATCTGTACCATCTCTCTAGATTCCACATATATGTGTTAATATACAATATTTGTTTTTCTCTTTCTGACTTACTTCACTCTGTATGACAGTCTCTTGGTCCATCCACATCTCTACAAATGACCCAATTTCATTCCATTTTATGGCTGAGTAACATTCCATTGTATATATGTACCACATCTTCTTTATCCATTCATCTGTCGATGGACATTTAGGTTGCTTCCATGTCCTGGCTATTGTAAATAGTGCTGCAATGAACATTGGGGTACATGTGACTTTTTGAATTATGGTTTTCTCAGGGTGTATGCCCAGTAGTGGGATTGCTGGGTCATATGGTAGCTCTATTTTTAGTTTTGTAAGGAACCTCCATACTGTTCTCCATAGTGGCTGTATCCATTTACATTCCCACCAACAGTGCAAGAATGTTCCCTTTTCTCCACTCCCTCTCCAGCATTTGTTCTTTGTAGATTTTCTGATGATGCCCATTCTAACTGGTGTGAGGTGATACCTCATTGTAGTTTTGATTTGCATTTTTTCTAATAATATAGTGATGTTGAGCAGCTTTTCATGTGTCTGTTAGCAGTCTGTAAGTCTTCTTTGGTGAAATGTCTATTTAGGTCTTCTGCCCATTTTTTGATTGGGTTGTTTGTTTTTTTTGATACTGAGCTGTATGAGCTGTTTGTATCTTTTGGAGATTAATTCTTCGTCTGTTGCTTCATTTGCAAATATTTTCTCCCATTCTGAGGGTTGTCTTTTTGTTTTGTTTATGGTTTCCTTTGCTGTGCAAAAGCTTTTAAGTTTAATTAGCTTCCATTTGCTTATTTTTGTTTTTATTTTCATCACTCTAGGAGGTGGGTCATAAAAGATCTTGCTGTCATTTATGTTAAAAAGTGTTTTTCCTATGCTTTCCTCTAAGAGTTTTATAGTGTCCACTCTTACATTTAGGTCTTTAATCCATTTTGAGTTTATTTTTGTGTATGGTGTTAGAGAGTGTTTTAATTTCATTCTTTTACATGTAGCTGTCCAGTTTTCCCAGCACCACTTATTGAAGAGGCTGTCTTTTCTCCATTGTATGTTCTTGCCTCCTTTGTCATAGATTAGATGACCATATGTGCGTGGGTTTACCTCTGGGCTTTCTATCCTGTACCATTGATCTATATTTCTGTTTTTGTGACAGTACCATACTGTCTTGATTATGTAGCTTTTTAGTATAGTCTGGAGTTGGGGAGCCTGATTCCTCCAGTCCAGTTCCCTCCATGGACCATTATTCCAGTTCATTCCGTGGACCATTTTACCAGTTCCTTCCGTGGACTATTATTCCAGTTCTTTCTGAGGACTATTATTCCAGTTCATTCTCATGGCTCCGTGGGTGCAGGGCTTTTTGCTGTGAGCCTGTGCTGCATTGGTCAGATCTCGGGCTGATGTCTTCTGGGCTGTCTGACATGTTTAGATGTCAGGGAAAGAGAAGAGTTCACTGCCCTGACCTGGTCTTCTTTGAGCTTTGCAATGTATTCCAATGTGTTAGATGTTTCATGCAGCTGTCAATATTAACACTGCTCCCCAGATTAGGGTCTTAAAAATATCCAGCCAAGTTTAAAAAGTATTAGCTACAGAAAATTATAATTTCATTTGGACCTGGAAATAGGAATTGGCACCAAAGCTTTTTATTTGACTGTCAGTCACTTCACACTTTCCCAGGCTCAGTCTGGGGGGAGTGATAGTTTTGGGGACTGTGATAAAAAGACATTCGAGTCTGGGATAGACTGTCGATGCTTGAAAGTCATCTTGTGCTCTTGGGATGTTAAAGCACATTTCTATTTGAAGAATCAGAGTCTTAAAAGAGGAAGGGCACTTTAGAAATGATCTCTACTTCTTTATATCTAAGTTGAAGTCACATATACCAAGAAAAGCTAAGAGACTTGCCCAAGGTCACATGGCCAGTGACAACCTGGGCCTATGTCATCTCCCAATACAGTATTTTTTCATCACATCAAAATGCCCCGAGTTCTCCTTTTGAAGTTTTATTTGTGAAGCTTAACGTATTGGTGTTTTGATTTTTAAACTGTGTATTTTATTGATTGCATAAATGTAAAGGAAGAACACACTTGTGTTTGTCTTCCCTACTCTCACACTGCTTCACTTCTGGTCCCCAGATGTGGAGGTTTCCCATATGTCTGAGAGTTCTGCCACATCAGCCGAGTGTCCTACAATTTAACTCAATCCTGACATCATCCACCTGGAGATAGACTTGGACACCACAAGTCAAGGGCTCAGTCCCACAAGATTGCTACACACACACACACACACACACACACACACACACACACACACACATCAGATGCCAATGGTAAGTCCAGGTTGTCACCTGTGCTCTGACTGACTGGTTAATAAATCGGGGGTTCCCATGACTCCCTACTCAGATTAGATTAATTTGTTAGAGAAGCTCACAGAACTCAGGAAAATATTTTACTTACTAGGTTACTGGCTTGTTTTTAAAAGGTATAACTCAGGAACAGCCAGATGGAAGAGATGCATAGGGCAAGGTCTGGACCTTTCAAGGCCCCAAGCTTCTGCCCCCTTGGAGTCTGAGGTATGACACCCTGGTGGCACAGTGGTTGAGAGTCCGCCTGCCGATGCAGGGGACACGGGTTCGTGCCCCGGTCCCAGAAGATCCCACATGCCGCGGAGCGGCTGGGCCCGTGAGCCATGGCCGCTGAGCCTGCGCATCCGGAGCCTGTGCTCTGCAGTGGGAGAGGCCACAGCAGTGACAGGCCCTCATACCACAAACATATCCTGACATGTGGATATGTTCTTGTCCACCAACATGGAAGCTCTTCAAATCCTATCCTTTTGGGTTTTTAATGAAGGAATGATTGATTAAATCCTTGGCCCTTGGTGTTTGAACTCTCTGGAGATCTGGGGGATAGGCCTGTAGGTCCAACCCTCCAATCATGTGATTGGTTCCCCTGGCAACCAGCCCCTTCCTCAGGGGCTTTCCAAAGGTCACCTCAACAGAAACTCAGGTGTGGTTGAAAGGGGCTGGTTATTTATTAATAACAGAAGACACTCATTTCGCCTTTATGCTCTTGGAGCTGTTTCAGGAACTGAGAAAAAACTAAATATTATAACAAAAGATGCCCCTGTGGCTCTCATATAGGAAATGATAAGGGTTTTAGGAGCTCTGTGCCAGGAACAGTGGAGGAAGACCAAATATATATTTCTTATTATAAATTGCAATATCACACTGACTGACTACTTATGGATAACATGCCCTAATGAACAAGAAAAATATGAAGAAACCCCCACTGACTAAAATTATTAAACAAGAAAATGGGGGGAAAAGCACAAAATGGATATTGCTAAGAATTTAAGAAAGAGAGCTTTGCAAACTTCAGCTACATATTTTCCCCTTGGATATATTTGCATGTGGTTATAACTTTTATATATTGTAAGCACATTTTCATGACTAGAATTATTTTGGTTTTTTATGTTTAAATTAAATATTTCCTATTCATTTACCCAATTAAGATGATACGGGTGCCTGCTGTACGCCAGGTTGTGTTCACAGTGCTGGGTGTATAGGTCAGTGAACCAAAAACACCTGGTTCCATGGTGTCTACAAACCAGTTAAAACAGACAGGCAATAAACAACTAGAGCAGGTTGTTGAAATGAAACAGTTTCTTGTTTTCATTTCTTGCACGGAAGTGCAGGAATACAGTAGTATTAGTCAACATCCCATCAGGAAAACAGAAACCCCACTAGTTATGTTAACAGAGGGAATTTAATATAAGGAATTGGTTAAACAGGCATTAGAGGACTGAAAGTCATAGAGGGAACAAGTAACATAGGAATTGTCATCCTGTGCTGGGGGATCCAAGAGAAGAGAATGGGCTTTTCAGAACCTAGAAGCTTAGAGGAGGGGCCCCTGGAGCTGGGAACCAGCTCTCAGAAACTCAGAGAGGACCCATGGAGTTAGGACCCAGACTCTGGGAAGGGGGTGCTGGCTAGCTAGTGCTGTTACCTTGAGAGCTCAGACAGGGGGCCCTGAGGGGCTGGGAACAGATCTCTTGGCAAGAGTGCTGCCTGGCTTGGAGGTATCTCTCAGGCGTGGGCAAAGAGCTGGTGCTGGGAGAGTGGAAAAGAACTGGGAACTGATTGCTCCCGGAAGCAAATGGTGCTGTGGGGTGCAGGACTGTTGCCAGGTTACACTGGCAGGAACAGGAAGCAACCAGAAAGGGGCTGGTCCCTCCTCCTTCCTCTCACCTACCGGACTCGCTCTGGTGTGGTGTGCCCTGTGTGCAGAGCCACTTGGCAAGGAAGAAATATTGTCTGCAGAGCCCCATGCCCACAACGCAAGTTGTGGAGAAAGGGGGTGCAGGGACCACACTTCACAACAGGCAGGGTCCCAAAGACGTTAGGGGGCAGTTACTGTCATGGGCTGAAACTACTTGCTACGACACCCAAGCAGGACTTGCAGGAGAAAGGGCAGAAATCTGTTAAAATTTACCATTTTAACCATTTTTAAGTGCACAGAGCAGTGGCATTAAGTACGTTCACATTGTTGAGCAACCAACTTCAAGAATTATTTTCCTCTTCCTAAGCTGAAACTTCGTAAACAGTAACTCCCCCGCTCCTCCCTCAAATTCCCCAGCACCCCCCAACCTTGACCACCACTCCACTCTCTGTTTCTGTGAATTTGACTACTCTAGAAAGCTCACAGAAGTGGACCAGCCAATATTTGTCCTTTTGTGTCTTACATCACTTGACATAATGTCTTCAAGGTTCATCCATGTTGTAGTGCATGTCAGACTTTCATTCCTTTTAAGGCTGGATGATGTGAAATCTGGTTTTGTGACCCTTAGGCCAACATCCATGTTGAAGGACTTGAACACTGGGGAGATGACTGATTTAGAGAGATTGTTTCTGGCGTGCTGTGGATAATCCCTTTCCCTGCTAACACACACACACACACACACACACACACACGCACACACGGCATCTTGGGGGAAGAGAGGGAAATGTTTGTTCCATCCTCGAGTCAAGTGGCAGGGCCCCTAGGAAATGTGACAAGGGATGGTGAAGCACGCTGGGGTAGCAGCTGGGAGCAATATTCACCCCAGGTCTGAAGGGGAAAGGGAAAAAGACTAGTTACTTGGCAAGAACTTTGATCTCTGGAAAGAGCAGCCCAGCAGAAGTTGTGGCCATCAGGAGAGAAACAAGGCCACTGTTAAACCCAGGCCCTTGTGGGAGGGAGCTGGCATAATAAATAAGTTCACCTCTGTCTCCTCCCAAATCCTGCTTCTGCCCTTCATTGGCCCAAACCATATGGAAGCCTGAAGGCAAAGCAGAGCCTCCTGGAGATGGTGCTAGGAGATGGTGTTGCTAACAGAAGCCTGGTAGGCAAAGCAAGAAAATACAAATCCAGATTGAATGTTTACCCCATCTCATTCCCCTCTAGTTGCTCCACCTCCATGATGAAAAGTGGCCCCAGACAATCAACCTGCTATCAGGCAAACAGCTAGTTCCCTTGGAGCTTTGTATCCCATCGTGGGCTCAGGGTTTACGACCTGTGCTGGTCGACTGAGCACTCGGTCACGGGGGCAGCAGGATCAGCCTGGAAAAAGGATCATATTATTGAGCACATATATAGCCTCCATCCTTGTCAACATGGCAGCCCAAGGAGTTCATGCACCCAAAGAGTCAAAGCTCTTGAGGAGTGGAGAAGGAGGTTGTGCTGGCCATCTTATATTCTTTTTTTTTTTTTTTAAGATGTTGGGGGTAGGAGTTTATTTATTTATTTATGGCTGTGTCAGGTCTTCGTTTCTGTGCAAGGGCTTTCTCTAGTTGTGGCAAGTGGGGGCCACTCTTCATCGCGGTGTGCGGGCCTCTCACTATCGCGGCCTCTCTTGTTGCAGAGCACAGGCTCCAGACGTGCAGGCTCAGTAGCTGTGGCTCACGGGCCTAGTTGCTCCGCAGCATGTGGGATCCTCCCAGACCAGGGCTCGAACCTGTGTCGCCTGCATTAGCAGGCAGATTCTCAACCACTGCGCCACCAGGGAAGCCCGGCTATCTTATAGTCTTGAGTTAAAGATTCTCACACGGTGGAGCCATTCTGAGAGGTCCATCCACTCGATTCTTCCCCAAACTGTGTTTCTCTGTTACTAACATGCCAATCCGGCAGCCACTACATGGCGTGAAGCACGTCATCTTGCCAGACCTTAGCGGATCTTTGGCCAAGCAACGTATGGCATCTCAATTCTGGCTGGGCCACCACTGAGTCCAGACTCTGAGGTACCTGATGGGCAAGCTCCTTGGAGCCCCTCCCTTTGGGCAGGTTGGCACAGTGAATCCAGAACCTTTGGTAAGGGTGCCCATATTGGTAAATCTGGTACAATCTAAAATTATATTTCCCTCTTTTTGGCAGCCTCCCTCAGAATCCACACGTGTGGACATTTACCCCAGCTCTTTGTTTTCTACCTTCAACGTCTGTAATTCTCCTGGTGTGTAAGCCTTCGGCGTTTGACTTCGTCTCCCTGGGCCGTGCAGGAAAGTGACTGGGTACAGACCTGGGGACAGTGAGAGGTGGAGGGAATGTAGGTGAGGAGGGGGCCAACCTATGTCCCTCTTACTGGAAACCCTCTCTGGTGGGGGAACTGTAGGGCCTACAAGGAAATAAGGAGGTGCTGGATCCATTAATTCTCAGTCCTGTTTTCAGGGCCCAGTCTATCCCCCCAAGAAATGTCCTAACTTTCTCATAAAATACTTGGTGACTCTGTGAATGCAAGTAATTCGGCAACCCACAAGCTCTAACTTGGAGTTTAATTTTCAGCTGCTTTAGCTTCAAGAGATAAGAGAATCAGGCTTAAGAATGAAGTAATTTGAGTTTGTTTTACGCTTTCTTAAGCTCTCTGAGTGTCTTATCTCCCTTCTGGAATTCCGTATCTTCTTCTGTACTGTTCTCAGGGATGCAGAGTAGGTCCCCATAGCCTTGCCTCTTTAGGCGCCTCATTCCTATGACCACAGGTGACTAACTGATTTAGCCTTTTGCTACTATAAGCCATTAGATGCCCGATTCCCTTTCTGAAACATTAATGGTGGTTTTCAGAATCTTTGTATCTCTCTGAACGGACTGGACTGTAACAACTACTGATATTTTAAAAAAATTAGTCGAGGGCTTCCCTGTTGGCACAGTGGTTAAGAATCCACCTGCCGATGCAGGGGACATGGGTTCGAGCCCTGGTCTGGGAAGATCCCACACGTCACGGAGCAACTAAGCCCGTGCGCCACAACTACTGAGCCTACGCTCTAGAGCCCATGAGTCACAAATACTGAAGCCCGCGTGCCACACTACTGAAGTCCAAGCCCACAACAAAGACAAGCCACCGCAATGAGAAGCCCGTGCACCGCAACGAAGAGTTGCCCCCGCTCGCTGCAACTAAAGAGGGCCCTGCACAGCAACGAAGACCCAATACAGTCAAAAATAAATAAATTAATTTTTAAAAATTAGTTGAAGTTTTTAATTGCAAGCAGCAGAAATTAATCCTAGACGTCTTAAGTAGAGAAGAAAACTTTCTGGAATACACTGGGGACTGCACAAAATCAAGAGAGTCTAGGCTGGAAAATGGGCACAAACCAAGACCATCTGAAAAAGACATTGCCAAGTTCCCACTGGAGCCTCCAGGGGAGGGTCTGTCCTTGCCTCCTCCAGCCTCTGGAGGATCCAGGAGTTCCTTGGCTTGTAAGCATAGCTCCGACTTCTAGCCTCCAGAATTGTGAGAAAGTAGGTTTCTGTTGTTTAAGCCACCCAGTCTGTGGTACTTTGTTATGACAGCCCTGCCAAACTAATACACCATCCCACCAGGTGAGGGAAGCGGGAAAACCTCCCTGCTTCAGTGGCCATGGAGAAAGGCAAGGTCCTGCATCTCACCAGTACTGCACACTAGAGGCTGTCCCTAATCACAAATACAGCTGGATGTGAGGCAGTCCAAAGACACAAGGCAGTGGCCACCAAAATGCTAGTACTGATGTGTTTCTGTATACCACAGAGTAGACACAAGGGAGCACAAGGCAGTGAATCCTAGTTGGGGTCAGGAAATATGACCCAAGCTGAACCTTCAAAAAGAACTGTGTCTGGCAGGTGGGCTAGAGAAGAAAGGTAATTCCAGGCAGAGGGAAGAGATGAGCAAAAAGCACGAAGACCTCAAATGTCTAAACCGTTCAGAGAATCACAAGTCACAAAGGTGACACCAGGTAAGGAGCTCATGCCTGAGTGTGAATCAGCTAAGTTGCTAAGCTGATGGCCTTTTTGGGGACCGGCACTGTAGGGCACAGGGCATGGAGCTGGGGGGTGGGACATCACAAGGGACAGTGCTGGGGGTGGGCTGGGGTCAGACTGTGGAGGGCTTTATGACCTGTTGAGATATTTGGACTTTCTCTTTAAGTCCGAAGAGGGGGAGCAAGACATGACTGTGACAGTGCTGTAGAGGATGAACTTCAGGACACAGAGCTGTGAAGGCAGGGAGATTGGTGGGTTGGGAAACCACTGTATTAATCTGCTCTCCTAAACCCAGTTCTTTTTTTTTTTTTTGGCTGCGCCACACGACTTACAGGATCTTAGTTCCCCAACCAGGGATTGAACCCGTGCCCCGGCAGTGAAAGTGCCGAGTTCTAACCACCGAACTGCCAGGGAATTCCCAGTTGTCTATTCCAGTGTTGGTTTGTGACAGTGTTTTCATCAATCTGTAGTAAAATGATAACTTTTTAAAAGGTAGAGTAAATTTTTCATAAAGCTGAATTTTATTTAATTTTAAAGGACTTCTTCAGTTCAAAATTATGACCTCCCAACATCTGTGGGGATAAACTGTTTATTCATCGATGCAATCATGGTGTCAGTGAATAACAGGTCTTTTAAAAAAATATAGGTGTGTGCCAGCCTTCAAGTGAAGAAGCAGCTGGTCTCTCTGGTTCTCCAAATGTCCCTTTGAGATTTTCCGGGTCCGTGAAATCCACAAGAGTGTGAACTCCTGGATTACTAGGGGAGGGCTTAAGCTCAGGCTGAGGCAGTGGGGAAGGAGACGGGGAGATGCATAAGGGGAATAAGACGGAGGTGGAATCTAAAGGACAACATACTTGACAGTCCAGATTTTACTGTACTTTGCACATAGACTCTCTTCCTGAACGTCAAATATACAATCAGATTTCTTTTCTTTTGGGTCAATTGTATTATAAACATATTTTATAAAATACACCAATACATAATTCACTCTCACATTTCTCCCCTTAATTCCATTCTTAGAATAACCATCACATGATTTATAGTTTTACGGTTGACTACATGGGCTTCCCGCAAAAGCTCCTTCTTTTTTTTTTTTTTTAAAAGCTCCTTCTTGAACAATCATTTGACAAGAAGATTCTAAAATGACCATGAGATCCCTTGTCGTGCCACCTGCCGAAAGCTTCTTCCCTCAGAGGACAGGGGATGGCTATTGTGCTGCGTCTCTTCTGGCTTCGCCTTTCGTGATGTCAGAACCATCTTCTTCCCAGCTCCTGTTCTGGGAGCCTATTGCCCTGACTTTAACACAGACTGAGCTGGTTTCATCAAACTGTCACGAGCAGCAGATGCCCGGGCGGGGGGAGAGCTGGGGGTTATATTCTCATGTGTCTTAAATCTCATATTTGACTTTGTTCTTCTCTGGCATTCTCTAACCTACACAATTAAGATGAACTGTGATAGAGTCACAATGGATACAGCCCAGCCAGTGCCCGCGGAGAAGCAGCCTTGGAATAACAGATCTCATGATCAGGACTGTGCTTCCTCATTTCCTACTTTTTTGTATTCTCCACCCGGAACCACCCCCCGCCCCTCACACAGACACACATTCCTCGCCTAGATGTTACCACCTTCATTTCCTTTATTTAGATTCTGGAGATACTATTCTACCCTGATGTGAAGTCAATTTAGACACACAGTCTTCGAACATTTTCAAGAAAACCAAGTATTCTTTCGGACTATTTGATCTTTCCCCTAAAAGAACCCCCCTCATTTTGTCCACATTCTTTCCACATATATTTACTCCAGGGTAACCTTTCAGTCCCTGTTGGGATTACAGAGAGGGTCCTATTCTCCCAGTGCTACATATTTTGTTATTTGAAAGCCCTGAGTTTGTTCTGCTCATAGGATTTCAATTAGAAATGCCAGCTGCCCTGCTCCTACCATTTCTACTATAATCTCTGGTGTATCATTAAGTGGCTCAGTGTAGCACAGGCAATACTAATTAGAACAGCACCCTGGTTTACATGCCTCGTTATTTAGAGGGAGTAATACTCAGAGTTAAAGGATCACTCCAGATTATATTTATTTTATTTTTATGGCTGTGACTGGTCTTAGCGGCAGCACGCAGGATCTTCATTGAGGCGTGGGGGATCTTTTGTTGCGGCGTGTGGGCTTCTCTCTAGTTGTGGCGTGTGGGTTTTTCTCTCTCTAGTTGAGGTGCACAAGCTCAGTAGTTGTGGCGTGTGAGCTCAGTAGTTGTGGCGTGCAGGCTTAGTTGCCCTGCGGCATGTGGGATCTTAGTTCCCCGACCAGTGATGGAACCCATGTCCCCTGCATCAGAAGGTGGATTCTTTACCACTGGACCATCAGGTAAGTCCCCGCCCCAAATTATAAACGCTGACACTGCTTGCTACCTTTGCTGCTCTATCAATAAATCATATGCTTGCTCCCTATGGTGTCATTCAACCGTTAGTCGGTGTCACTCTCGTATTCACCTGTAGCTTCTGGAGAGAGCACCACCCATCTCTGTTCTCAGAGCTACCAAAAGCAACAGTTGCCTAGTAGTTTCTCAGTCGGTATGTCTTGGATTAAGTCTAATTACTCTAGAACCCTAATAGCACATGGCGAACCTCTCCTCTAACATGTATTGGGGCTGACTATTGGTGACTCATGGTCTCCTAACCTAATTTTTTTTCTTGCTCTGCACAATCTCTTGATTTAATTCACTCCCTTTCTGTGGTGGGCTGGGTTTTAAATTATAAATGATAACTGCCTCCGGGTGAAAAAGAGTTTTTAATAAACACCTTATTACCTCTTCACTGGACCAGCCCAACAACTTTAATTTTTTAATTGTGCAGAGATTTTTCCATGTAAATAGAAATGATCGTTAACTGGTTCCTTGCCTTTGCCTCTTGGGTCCATCCCCTGGACCAGGCTGGTGCTCAGGAGATTCTGTTTTTTAAGCTACTTGAGTCAGACCAAACTGTATTTGGTTGTGTCTGAACACTATATGCCTTCTCTCTTTGGGAATAAATGGTAAAAGTTAAAAAAAAATGTCACTGCCAAGTCCTAGGATAATGATGATTTTTAAATGATTTCTAGTCCAGCCTGCTCCCCTGAGCTTCATATCCATCTTACTTGGTTGTCCTTCAGATACCACAAAAACAATACGTCCAAACCTGAACCCTCCCTCGGATGTATTCCCTCTGACAGTGAACTGTAGCACCATCTAAAGGGCCTTCTTTTTTATTCTTCTCTGCCTTTCTTCACATATTTTTACCACAGACACCGACTGAGTGCTGTGTAAATTGCAATACTCAACAAGGATGCAGTGATCATTAGATCCACTGTCCCTATCTGGAAAATGTTGCCGTCAATTACAGAACATAAGGAATATATACCAACAGCCCGGGCCATACTATAAAATATAATGTGTTACTGATCACTGTGGCAATTCCGTTACAACACCTAGTCCTTCTTATAGCCTCTTTCCTGTAGATGCATACATCTTAAGGAACCTTCTCTGGCTGTATTCACATGCATTCCAAAGGAAGCGTCTGTCACAGTTTATATATGGTCATTACCAAAGTTTCCTTTTGTTTGCCTTTCATTCTCACTCTCTCTCTCCCTTTATTTTAGGATGGAGGTGGTAGATCTTACAGGATCAGCCTTATCAGTATCACTGCTTCCTCTTCAGTGTGTTCTTTGCCTTAACTTTTCACCAAGTCCTATTAATGTGATGCTCTCTCCTTAATATCTCTTGGATTTTCCCCCTCCTAAGCATCCTTGATATCATTCTTTGTCTAAAGTATTTAACTAGGTTCTTTCTCTGTGAACCTGTCCAGGAAATACTAGTCTACACTCTTGCCATAGATTTCTGGAAACCAGATCAGATTTTGTCATTTCTCTCATTGACATAATTCTATGGCTCGCCATTATGTCCAGGATAAAATTTAACTCCTTAGAAAGCTAAACTAGGTCCTATGTGGTCTGACTCCTACATACTCTTACAGCATCACCTGTCCTTCCTCCCTCCCTCCCTTCCTCCCTCCCTCCCTGTCGACTGTCTAGGTAAGAGTGTGAACTCTGGAATCTAACCTTCTGGTTTCAAATCCTGGCTCTGCTATGTGACCTTGGAAAGTCACTTATGTTCTCAGTTTTCTTGTCTATAAAATGGGGACAAGACAGTTCCTGTTTCATGTAGTTATTGGGTAGATTGAATGAGTTAATATATGTTAAATGCTTATAACAGGCCCTGGATGGTAGTAAATAATATATGTTGTGTGTACATGTATGTGTGTCTTGCTATTATTGTTAAGTTACTTGAAGTTCATCAAAGATTATAATTAGTCTCATTTCTTTTTTTTTTGTATATGGTGCTTCCTATGGCTAGAATCATCCACTCCCACTTTACCTGACTTACCCCTACTGTCTTCGGAGCTCCAACTTGGTTGTCAGTCTCTCAAGGGAGCATTCACGTGCGCCCCCCCGCCCCCCGCCAGGCTGGATGAGTTGCCTCTCCTACGTGCTCCTATAGCACCTGTGCACACCTGGATCATAATATTCATCATACCAGATGTGGGCTCTTGGCATTTGTGGTCTTAAATACCTGTGATGGCCCAAAGGTCCATGAGGTAGTAATTTGTAATAGGTTTATTTTATCTGTTAATCTTTCTATCAATCGATCAGTCTATCTATAGATCGATAGACAAAATAAGGCAAGGCATAAGTAGCTTGGGGATTCAGAAGCTCAGAAGCTCTCGGGATGTATCCATACCGATAGTACAGGTTCTACCATATTTTAATTTTCTATTTCTTTGTATGTTTCCCGTATTAAATTTTGGATTCCTAAATTGGGGGACTTAAAAAAACCTTTATCCCTAGTGCCTTATATTTATATAACAGAGGTTTAAATAATATTTACTGAGTGAATGTGTATTTTTAATTTAATAGATTTTTACCCCAAAACTGACTTTGCCCCTGAGCCACAGTTTGAGGTGCTGACCCTCTTCCCAGGAAAATATACACACATGGTTAACCTCAAAATTTCAGAAGGTTTGAGTCACCTTTGCCCTCAAGGACAGTTTCCCATTTATTTAAGGAGAAAGGGAGGAGGAATGCATTTTTTAATACTAAATACTCTAGAGATGTATGGCTGATAAAGTAAAAGGACTCATTTGAATTCAATTTTTTAAAAGATAGATACTACCCTATTTTGTCTTTGCCCAGCAACTTCTTGGAAAAGTTAACATGATTCGTTTTCAAGAGAGGCAAATTTGGATCATAATTTAGAAAACTTATAGAAAGTCAATTATCTTTATAGGTGTTTGGGGGCTATGATTTGGGGATATAGAAGGAAAGTTCCCCACCCCTGCTTTCACCAGAGTAGCTCACACATGCCCGCTGCACTCTGAAATTCTTTTCATTCGCTATACTTTGTGACTAAGGCTTGGAACACTCTGTCCTCAGTGGCATATCTGAGAGGGTGAATGCATTTGGGTACTAATGCCTGAAGGAAAGGTGCTTAGACAGCCAGGGTGGCTGGTGACAAAGCAGCCCCTAGGTCAGGGCAGGAAGGGTGAATCCCAGGGGACAGCCTTTAGCTTTGCCACTAGCATGGAGGCTCAGACGACAACATCATCTTCTTTATGATTAAGGCAGGTTCTAAAATTGCAAAAGGAAAGATGAGATCTTTTGGCTAGTAGCTCTTTCAAGACTCTTCCTAAATGTTCCTCCTAAAAAGCCAAGCTTTGTGGCTCTCAAAGACTGTATACCTGCATATGACTGAGAGATGTCTCACAGGTGTGAGAGATAACACGTTCAAATGTATATGCATATTCTGAAGACCAGACAGAAGCTTTCCAAAGCACACCCAAATCAGTGCTTCTTAAAGAGGGACAAAGAGTGGGGTGGATGGGGAGCTCGGGGGAGTTCGGGGACCATCCTGAGAATCACTGTAATAAAGGGGTACAGTTCGTGGCACTGAGGTGCACACACGAAGGATGTGAAGACTGAGGAAAATGGTTGAGAACTATGATCAAGATTAAAGTCCACGGGCCTCATTTACAGGTAAGGAATCAGGGCCCCAGGTGTTACAGGATGGGCTTTTCCTACCGCACCAGACATCTCTTCAGACCTCATTTTACATCCTAAGACCTCTCCATTACAAAGTGCTTTCTGTCATACAAGGTCCTTTTTTTTTTTTTTTTTAAAAAAAGTAACTCAGAGTCTCTTGATGAGCTTCATGACAGACCTGCTCTATTATGAAAAAAGAAAAAAGTAAATGCGAACAACGAAGAGTAACTAGGAATACTTGTCAAAGGGACGTGGAAATAGCTGATGATATGATCAAATATTGAACAGTTAAATTGTACTGGAATGACTTAATAACATTTAGTCATATCTCTTAAACAGTTACATTTAATTAAACCACTGCATTCAAAGTTGACTCTCAGTGCTTGTAACTTTTGAGGAACAAGATGAAATCATCCAATTTAATTTTGGGAGCAAGTACTGTATGTTCTACAGAAAGCTGAGGAACTGATTCAGAAACCACTCTTATAGTTCTGGCATGTTTCATATATTAACAGTTCTTTCTAATCCCTTCTTCTCTGGGTAATTTATGCATCTGTCGAGGTCAACGTGGGCTGTAGCTGGTTCAATATTTTTATTATGTAAAATGAACTTTCGTATTTGTTTTTTGCCTAATAGATCCTGTATTCCCTTCAAAGGCTCATACAGAGTGGTTTGTCGTGTGGAGGGCCTCGCCGTTTGATTCCACTCCTACTACTTTGCATTTACATTACACATGGAGAAAATTATACAACAACTATCACTCTCTGAGGGTGGAAACTGCCATGAATCACAAAGACAAGAAGTAATTTTCTGTAATCACAAGATGACTCAGGTTAGTAGCTTTCAGCTATCCCAGCAATTCACATCATATGAGCGCATTCGGGAAACCTAATTAGTCCCAATTCCTTTCATTTAAAATGTATGACAATGTGATATAAGGTAAGCTGGAGCTTATTGTGTTTTATTAGAGAACAAAATGTGTTTCTAGGACTTAAGCATATTGTGAAATGATAGTTTCTATCATTCAAAAGGTTGCGGTATGGGCTTCCCTGGTGGCGCAGTGGTTGAGAGTCCGCCTGCCGATGCAGGGGACACGGGTTCGTGCCCCGGTCCGGGAAGATCCCACATGCCGCGAAGCGGCTAGGCCCATGAGCCATGGCCGCCGAGCCTGTGCATCCAGAGCCTGGGCTCCGCAACGGGAGAGGCCACGACAGTGAGAGGCCCGCGTACCGCAAAAAAAAAAAAGGTTGCGGTATAATTTGTACTTGAAAATAATATGTAGGTGTTACATTTGAAGTATCATATATTAAAAGGTTTAAAAAAAACCTATGTGTTTTATAATGAAGGCTTTTTATAATGTAAGTAAAGTCTTTGAACTTTGCAGACCAATTTGTATTTTCACTTTAGAATTATAGTTTGAATCTATCTTTGAGATTTAAAGCAGTTCTATTCTCTTTTTTTAACTATTGTGTCTTCTGTGGCATTTATAACAAGAGAACAGTTTACAGTTATTTATATTTGTTTTTAGTTATAAAAATGTGACTATTGTGTGTCTAGGGTGTATCTCTGAAACAGGCCTCTGCAAGGGAAGGAAATTATGAAACACGAAACACAACCGGGAAAGCTCAGCCTTAGCCCTGCTTCCTGAGTGCCTCTTGACTCCTACCAGGGGATTAATGATTTATGACCGAATATCTGAGGACCAGTTTATCTGGAGGAAAGCACTGTTGTCTTGCATAGGGAGCTAAGGAAACAGCTCACTGATTCATTAGTTCTACAGTTAATTATTGAGTGAAGGCACTATGATATATATAAAAGAAAGATCAAATTTCAGTTCTGCCCTCCAGGAGCTTCTAATCTAGTTGGGAACATATACAAAGTTGAGAGTTCAAGACAGTATCAGGAGAAATGCTCTAAGAGTGATAGTGACCATAAATATGCAGTATATAGAAATACGGAGAGAAATTATTACCTTTATGGATAGCTATCCTTAAAGTCTTTATGGAGGAGAAAGAGGCTGAGCTAGACTTTGAAGGTAAGATTTTGGAAGGGAAGCATTTCAGATGAGAAAGAACAGCCTGCTGGCTTCAGCAAAGACCTGAACGACGAGCTATAAACAAGCCCCACTCAGGGAAAGGTGAGTAGAGGTCTTTGGGTAGAGCTGAGAATTTGAGCTGTGGCAGTTATAGGACATGGCTGGAAAGCTAGACTGGGACCAGGTCATGGAGGTTTTTGAATGCCAGATGGAGGAGTGAAAGCTTCATCTCATAGAGGTCTCCTGAAGGGTCTTCAACAGAGAGGGGAGATTATCAAATGCACATTATAGGAAAATTATCCAGCATCGGCATGAACTAGAGGTTCTGAACTGCTTTTCCTGGGTTCATGGAGGGAAATGACAAGTTACAGCCATCCGGCTAAGAATAGCACATATGCAACGTGGTCTTTGCAGTTGCCTTTTACTATAGGAGTGTATGGTGTCTCCACCAAGTGAATAGTGATTGAAAAGGAGTATTGCAACCTCCCAGCATTATGGATATATTAGAGGTGACGGGTGTGAGAAGTGGGAGGAAGGCAAGGGGGACAGAGAGACCAACTAGAAAGCTGTAAGAACAGCTCAGATACTAGGTTGTGGCAGCACAGAAAAGAAAGACAGACAGGTGGCAAAGACGGCAGCACTATGACAACAGCTCTGATCTTCTCTTAGTCTAGCATTGGTTCCAATAGGACATTGCATCCCACCATGTTCTGTTGCCAGAGGGCTCCAACAAGAATCCTCTCATCTATGTGTGGCAAGTCCTCTTGGGACTCTGGTGGCCACAGTGCATCTCTTCCACTGTGACACCCCCTGACGTCCATGTGGTGATCGTGAAGATGAATTCAAGTCTGAAATAAAGTGCTTTGCCTGCAAACATCAAAACAAGCAAGAGGAGGGATTTGTTGGGAGTATACTAAGTAGCTGATAGAACAGAAGAGCTGCAGACCAAACCTCAGGAAACATAAGACTTAGGAGAAACTGGAGGATATTTCCTTTAGCGATCTGACTTCAACTACCTCTTGTCAGTTTCCCAGGGGAGAGAGAATGATTGTCCTAGATTAGGTCATGTGTCCAACCCTGTCCTACGTGACTGGCAGGCTCCAGCATCACTCGAAGTCCAAAGAGAGGTGCAGTTCCTCAAAGGAAGAGTGGGTAAGCAGAAATTTTTAAAAGTATTTAATCTCTGAAATGTCTGGGATTGTAAATAATGGTCATAAATGCTTGGGCTCAGGCTTGGGGAGAGATTACGTATTCCCTCGAATCTTAGATCTCCAAAATTATTTTTCACTACTACCTTTGACAGATTCTCTTCTTTTTCAAACTAATGTCTTACTGTTAAATACACACACACACACACGTTGACAGAAACCACTTCCAGCAATACCTTGATGCCTTCACGCTTTCAGGTCCACAGATATTAGTGTCCTTTCTCCCTGCCTCTCTCCTTTCCTTCCTTGGCTCACAATATTAAATTAAGTTTTAAAAAGTGGGATATAGAACCGTATTCTGTTTTCTCCCAATTTTGTTCTATCTACAGTAAAAAGTATTAGTATTTATAAAGAAAAGACAGGACAAACTCACATAGTAACAAGTTATCTTCTAACAGAATATGATTGATAGTTTTTACTTTTTCATTATCTAGATAGATAATCAAGATCCTTTATGATGAGCTGTTTGTTCCCTTGTTTTTGGCTTAAAACACGCACACTGTCCATCCATAAAGAGGAGTCACTCAGGGACCTGGGCTGTTGCTTCCAGGATCACAGAGACACACACTGGCTCGTAGAGCTTCTGCCCAGAAGTGATTCACATCTTTTCTGATCACATGTAATGGTCAAAGCAAGTCCCATGGCTTTGCCTGAATCAAGCTGGGTAGACAAGTGTTATCCTAGTTACATGCCCAGAACAGGAAAACCAAACATCTGTGACCTGTTACTGACCACCCTGTTGCTAGAAGCAAGAATGCTGATGTTTCTCTCTTTGCTCCTCTCTCCATGGAAAACACACCAAGCCACTGACCTCTCCTATTAACTTCCTAGCACGTTCTCTCCTCTTTTCTGCTTTCCAAGGAACCACTTTCCATTGCACTTAAAAGAAAGTCCAAAATAGTTCAAGTTTTTGGTGCATTACGTTCTGACTTCTCTGTCCCTTTCAAATTACTTTCTCTTCTTTCGTGACTCACCAACAAGGCATCAGCTCCAAGGCCTGGAATTTGTCAGCACACAGATTAAGAAGCCTGGCTAAACCAAACCCTACCTGCCTAGCTCCAGCTTGAACCCTACGTTACTACTTTAGTACTAGTCTTACTAGCTTAGTCATATTACCGGATTCACAAGGAATTTGCATATGTGTATACTGCAGGAAATTTAAATCCACAGACTGTTGAAAATGTCATATTAGATGGCCCCAATTCTACAAATCAATTTCATGGTCAGCTATATACTCTGCAGAATATAATCTTAAGTGTAAAATAAACAAAATGGATTTATATTATTCACACACTTTATAATAGCTCTTTGAGGCTACCTGTTTATAGTAGAAGGAGGGCAACTTGGGGGGAAGACTTAGAGAAAGGTCTCCGTGGGGTGCTGTTCAGATACTACAGATTCTGAGCTTGTAGTTGGAGCCCGATGGAGGGGAATCGAGTTTATGTTGATTGCCACTTAACACTGGCAAGTGCAACAAAGTATTAAAATTTATTTGTTTTACGGTTCTCAAGACTGTATTGCCTGATTGATTCCTTGAGGGGGGAAAGTTTTAAACAGACTTAGGTCTACTGAGATTTTGATTAAAGAGAAAAGCGCTCAGTGTTTGGGTTTTTCTCATGTGTAGGCAGTTATAGCCAGCCATATGTTTACTTTGTAAATTCTAGTTGAGGATGCAATATAAGCTGTTTCAGTTTGGGTGGAAGTTTTGTCAGACATCACAAATGAGATTTGTACTCCGTCAGGAGTTTGCCAGATTTTTTGCAGGGACTGTGGGCAGGTCCGTAGTAATTAGGGATAACCTACTGCTACTTTGTTTTAAGAGTAAATCCTGAAAAGCTCTTCCTCACAGTTGAGGGAATGATGGAGTTACAATATTATCATTTGGTGATAGTATTACTCAGCCATAAAAAAAGAATGAAATTCTGCCATTTGCAGCAACGTGGATGGACCTAGAGAATATTATGCTTAGTGACATAAGTCAGAAAGAGAAAGACAAACACCATATGATTTCACTTACATGTGGAATCTAAAAACTAAAACGAATGAATGTATGCAACAAAACAGAATCAGACTCACAGATATAGAGAGCAAACTAGTGGTTACCAGTGGGGGGAAGGGGAGGGGCAAAAGAGGGTTATGGAATTAAGAGATATAAGCTACTACGTATAAAATAGACAAGCAACAAGTTTACATTGTACAGCACAGGGAAATACAGTCATTACTTTGTAATAACTTTAAATGGAGTATAATCTATAAAAATATTGAATCACTATGTTGTACACCTGACGCTAACACAATGTTTTAAATCAACTATACTTCAATTGGAAAGAGGCATCAATGGATTGTATGCTAAAAGTGGAGTGAGATGATGAGAAATAGGATATTTACATGGTCTCGAAGTATCTCTCATATTTCTTAAATAGAAAGCCGGGGAGGGGTGGCGGAGGGGCAGGCACTTTACAGTGGAGTAACTAATCAGATGTCATCTTACCCAAGTGCTTCCTACTTCCTAGACTGGCAGTAGTGAGGGGGTGGGCGTATGGAGGGAACACAGAGGCTGTGCAAGGACGATACCTTCTCTTACCATATTCCCATCTACAAGCTTGTGGGTGTAGGGTCCCCTCTCTTCCCACACTCCCCAGGTTACTCTCTTGTACCAAAGCCAATGTTACCCTCTGTACTCAGAGTCCATTCTGGTTGTTTGTTTGCTTGTTTGTTCATTTTCTGAAGATATGCTGTGTGCTAACTACTGAGGATTCAGCGTTAAGATAAGTCCTCGTTACCTAGGATCTTCCAGCCAGTGCTAGAGAAAAATATCTAACAGACTGTTACAGCCCTTGGTAATCTGTAGAGGATGCATGGGATGCAACAGGAGTACAAGGGGCAGGACTGAGCTAGCTGGTATGCACGAGTAGGGTCAAATGGGTTCTTCAGAGATTAAAAATACTTTCATATTGGTTGGTAAAAAGCCACATTCTGAGCCCTTCCCTGGGATACTACTCCTCACTCACATGCCACAATAATTGAAAGATCAAACCCCAAATAAGCAGAGGCCTCTAAGAGCTGCTCTTGTACTTTGCCCACTCCTTTCTGATTGCCCTTATCCTGCATAGAAGTCAGGGAAGTCTTCCTGGAGGAGGCGATGCCTATGCCAAGGATGAACAGGAGTTCACCTGGTAATGCACAGCACCCGTCCAGCCCCTGGATGACACGGGCTGTGTCATGCCTGAGAAGCCACGATCACTGAGTATTACAGGTGCATCTGATGCTGGGGAAGGGCAGTGAGAAATGGCTTCAAGAGGAAAATGGAGGCCAGATCAAAAAGAGCCTTGTATGCCCCCTGAAATACCTGAACTTGATCAGACAAGCTATAAAATGCCTTTGAAGAAGTCTAAGATAGGAAGCAACACAGTAAGACTTATGTTGTAGAAAAACAATTGTGGCATAATTGAAGGAAAGGGATTGAAGGGCAAACAAACAGACAAACAAAACTGTTTACAGCCTGTTGAAGCAATTCAGGCAAGAAATGAGGACCTTTTCTAAAACAGAATCAGTAGGATATAGAGAAATGGCTGGAATCCAAAAAAATTAAAAAGGTAGAATCAATCGGGCTTTGTGATTGGATTGGAGTGCTGAGCGACATGCTATGAAAATTTTAAATCTATTTAGCATCCGATAGAACGATTTTATCCAAAGTGAACCTTTCTCTGAAAGAACTGATCTTTCAGAGAAACATACTATAATTAGCTCATTCCCAAATGACTGTTTTCTGAAGATGTGCAGGTAAGAAGGATGCATTTGCTAGCCTTTTGACAACTCTGGTGAGGTTCCAGTGAAGGCTGTGTTCTTTGCAGCTTATAAGAAAGTATAAAATCAGAGACTTCCCTGGTGGTCCATTGATTAAGGCTCCATGCTTCCAGTGCAGGGGCTGTGGTTCTGATCCCTGGTCAGGGAACTAAGATCCCACATGCCACATGGCATGGCCAGAAAAAAAAAAAAAAAAGTATAAAAGCAACACAATCTTGGCAGTTTTAAGTTCCCAATTTTAGGAAATCTGCATCCCCATCAGCCATCTCTGGTGCCTACTCTGAACTGCATTCCTTGGCGTGGCCCTGTTTTCCCCAGGATGGATCATGCAGCTGCCCAGCTGGAGAAGCAGCACGTGCACGATGTGTATGAGAGCACCGCTCCTTACTTCAGCGACTTGCAGAGCAAAGCCTGGCCTCGTGTCCGCCAGTTCCTCCAGGACCAGAAGCCTGGCAGCCTCATCGCTGACATAGGTAACCCGGGGCGGTGCCACGTAATCTGAAATATATTCCATCATGCCTTTCCTTTTCAGATTCATTTTTCATTTCTGTTCTAACCAGAAGTCTGAAACTGTGTCCTTGGCATGTCAGCACCTGGAATATTCACTTAATAGCAGAAATTCATACAGTCAAGCCAGAAAGTAGAAAAGCCCCTCAAATCTACATATAGACAGTGGCAATTTTTTCAGAGCCTTCGTGCACGTCCTCCCACAAAAATCAACCTGACGTTGCTTGAATAAATCAGGATTGAAATGGCCGCTTGTGAAATTGACCATTTTAAATTCAGAGTGGACTTCCCTGGTGGCGCAGTGGTTAAGAATCCGCCTGCCAGTGCAGGGGACACGGGTTCGAGCCCTGGTCCGGGAAGTCCCACATGCCGCGGAGCAACTAAGCCCGTGCACCACAGCTACTGAGCCTGCGCGCTACAGCTCGCAAGCCACAACTACTGAGCCCACGTGCCACAACTACTGAGCCCACGTGCCACAACTACTGAAGCCCGTGCGCCTAGAGCCCGTGCTCTGCAACAAGAGAAGCCACCGCGATGCGAAGCCCGCGCACCGCAACGAAGAGTAGCCCCTGCTCGTCGCAACTAGAGAAAGCCCTCACGCAGCAACGAAGACCCAACACAGCCAAAAAATAAATTAATTTAAAAAATACTTTAAAAAACACTGAATGATTTAAAAAAATAATAAACTTAGAGACATTCACATTCGTGAATACAGTGTTTTGGCGGCTTACGCTGAGTAGCTCTCACACCTTCTACAGAAGAGCCAGAATTGTGAGATTATAGAAGAGGTCCTGTAACCTCTTATGAATCTCATGGATCCTTTCCCTTAACTATTCCTTAGGGGTCTTATTATTAGAGCATATCTTTAATTAGATCATATCTTCATAATCAAGCAAATAATGATTTGCTTGGAGGACTTTGGCTCAGTATCTTTTGGAATCTAGAAGTGGTAAATCACAGCCCAGGAGATCTAAGATTAAGTTTTAAGACATGGTAGGATTCCTATTTGAAGCATGCCCACTTAAAACTGCTTTCTAGCAATTACATGCATACGGCACCATAAGAATCGTAAGTCTACAGTTACGAGTTCCGTCTAATTTGACATTCACTCTAAATTTTGGTAAGAGAAACAGATGTGCCCAGGGCTTATGGCTTGTTAAAGATGGTGCGAGCAGTGTAGAATTTGGGGAAGGGGTACATGTCACGTAGAAGTGGAGAGTCTTTAAAAACATCTCTATCATGTCAACTTAAAAAAAAAATCTGGTTTCATAAAATGCAGTGAGTTTGGAACTCTTACCACTCATAATATAAGCAAAGTACCAGAATCTTAAATCAGTTGGGAGGAAAAGGTTTGGGGACAACAGAATATATATGCTACTTTCTCATACCTTACACCAAAAATTCCAAATGGAGCAAAGATTTAAGTATAAGAAAATGAATTCATTAAAGGACTAGATGATGACTATATAATTTTTAAAAAAATTCTCAAAAGCAAAAGGCCTCTCAATGTGTGACACAAAAGAAGGGAGAAGTCATAAAATAAAATACAGTTGATTGTCATTATCCACAGTAGTTAGGTTCTATAAAGTTTCCGTGAACCCTGAATTAGTGAATACTGAGTTATTGCCCTAGGGGAAATACTGGATTAGGTTCCTAGGAGCCTGTGGTCACAATATTTTTGTCAACTGATCAATACCTAACCTTGTTTCACGTGTGTTTCTGTTTAAAGCTTTACACGCATGCGCTGCCAGTACAGACTTGGGCCCTGCAAATAAACTTTAGCAGTTAGGTGAAGAGGCAGATACAGAGTCTGTGAGTAATGAGGATTAATTGCATTGGTATTTTTGACAACATAAAATTTAAAAGGTTCTACAAGGCAAATTTCTAAACAAATATATAAATGAAGTAAAAAACCAAAAACAAACTAGGTAAAAATATCTGCAATATATCTGATAGAAAAATAGATAATTTTCTTACTCTGTGGAGCCTTCTTCAAAGTCAGTATGAAAAAGACCAACAACTCCCCTGCAAAATGATGAAACCATATGAACAAACAGTTCAAAAATGGGGGGAATACAAATTGCCTAAAAAAAATTTATTTATTTATTTATTTTTTTGCAGTACACAGTTCTCTCACTGTTGTGGCCTCTCCCATCGTGGAGCACAGGCTCCGGACGCGCAGGCTCAGCGGCCATGGCTCACGGGCCCAGCCGCCCCGCGGCATGTGGGATCTTCCCAGACCGGGGCACGAACCCGTGTCCCCTGCATCGACAGGCGGACTCTCAACCACTGAGCCACCAGGGGAGCCCCTAAAATATTTTTGATAGGTAAACCATTTAAATAGCTTAACAACAAGGTACAAAAAAAATGTACAGTGAAAAATATTCTCTCATCCCAGTCTTCCAGCACCAAGTAACCCACATCAGAGGCACCATGCTCTTAGCTTCTTGTATAACCTTCTTGAGGTATTTCACATAAATATAAGCATATTTGTGCATATAAGTGTGTGCATGGGTGGATTTCCCTTTTTCAATTACACAAATTAGTATGTTATACAAACTGCTATACACCTAGCTCGTTTCTTTTATATTGAGATCACTCCATGTTTGTTCTCATAGAGCTGCTAACTATTAAAAGCTGCATAGCCTTCTATGCTGATAACACCATACCAACAGATATGTATGTTGTTTGCTACATTTTGCTACTACAAATTATGGCACAAATAATATTCTTTAAGTACCGCTGTGCAAATCAATAAATATATCTAGTAAATGTTATTTTACCCATTTGTATCTTTTGATTTTTGTACTATTTACACTTTTTACCACTCAATAAGTAAATAAGAATATTTTGATTATACAGTGAAAGACAAGTTTTAAAATAAAATTGAAATGAAGAAGAAATCAATGAAAAGGAAAGAAAGAAGCCCAAAGGGGTTAGTAGAAAAAAAAGGAAGTAGAACAATATGACTATCTCCAAAAGGAAATATTTTTTCTTTCTAGGTTTTCCACTTAGGTAAAATCATCAACAGTTTAATTTGACTGGTTATTAAATTAGCAATTTATAATTAATGACTAATAAAACTTTGCATAGGTAAAAAACATGCAGAGGTAATCGGGTTCCAGTTGCCCATACAGGAATTATCTAGCTGCTTCGCTATTTTAGTGGTGCGATTTTTTTATTGGCTAAATTTTATTAAGCACATCACCCCACTCCCAGCTGATCTGCTGAGGTGTGTGATAATGGCTCCTGATGTAACCTGACTCTTCAGGGCAGGTATCAGGAATGAAGTGAGCAGGAACTGTAGTTTAAATATGAAGAGCGTTGATGATTCAAAGACAGCAGAAATGCAAAGTACCCTCAGGAAATCCTGTGATCTTTGCAATTAAGGCAATACCTTTTCCTGAAATGGGCTAGTAATTTAAGGCCATTAGAAGATGGTGCATGCCAGGGATAAACTGGGAGTTTGGGACTGACATATACACATTACTATATATAAAATAGATAAATAATAAGACCCTGCTCTATAGCACAGAGAACTCTACTCAATACTCTGTAATGGCCCATAAGGGAAAAGAATCTTAAAAAAAAAGAGTGGATACATGTATATGTATAACTAATTCACTTTGCTGTGCAGCAGAAAGTAACACAACATTGTAAATCAACTATACTCCAAAAACATTTTTTTAAAATAAAATATAAAATAAAAAATAAAACTGAACCACATTTGGTTAACCAAACCATTTTATTATAACCTTATCCCTATATATATAAAACCCATATTTCTCTCAATTCAAGCAAGTATTAAACTAATCAATTATGAATAAAAATGGACTGTAACATTTAAAAAAAGAAGAAGATGATACATGGAAGGTGTTCTGTGATTTGAGGGCTTTACTTGGATTAGTTTAGGAAGCAGAATAAAGACTAGAACTAGATTCTTTTTTGAGCAAGGTGACCTTTTTACGTGACATCAGAGACAACTATCCTAATAGTATTGAAATTTTTATTTTTGTATACATAACTAAAAGTAATTTTTCAAGAACTAAAATTCTTCTTGCCTTTTAACTCTCAATTATTTATTCCCATATTCTATGGTCAGACTTCATTTGCTAAGTTATTCTCTAATTACCATTCCTTCTCTGAGTCAATAAACATTTAGAGCTCCTACTAAATGGCAGGCACCAGGCCTGCAGAATAAAACATATTGCCTCATCTCTGACTTCAAAAGATGTACATAAAAGGAGAAATAAATAGGCTATATTCTTCCTTTTCCCATAGAAAAAGAGAATTCTCTTTCAGATAAGGTCTTAGCAAAAAACTCTTAATTTATAAAATTGTAGTTCTTTCTGCAAACTTCAGAGGGAACATTCAGATTAATTATTTCTAGCAAATACTCGCCCACCATGGGCCAAAATATCTTGTCGAATTGAGGCAGTTATCTGTTTTCTTCCTTAGTTGTAGTGAGGTGCAGAATACAAAACAGAGGGGAACAGAAGCGTGCAGACACTTGCTATTGTATCTCTGCAGTACTACAGAAGGTTATCATTGAGATTTTGTAAAGGAGCATAACTGTTGTGTACAGGAGCTGCAGTATCAAAAATGTTCTGATTTATTTCTTGCATGTTTAAGATAATGAGGGACTAGCCTTGGCAGTATTCTTGATTTCCTCATTAGGATAAAATCTCCCCTCTCTAGCATCTCGGTGTCTGCACTCTGAAAATGGATAATTGCATCATATTCAGGAGTTCCATTACTATCCTTAAAAATGAATGCCATTAGAAATGAATACAGGGGA
This sequence comes from Neophocaena asiaeorientalis asiaeorientalis, assembly GCF_003031525.2. Classification (NCBI taxonomy): domain Eukaryota; kingdom Metazoa; phylum Chordata; class Mammalia; order Artiodactyla; family Phocoenidae; genus Neophocaena; species Neophocaena asiaeorientalis. The sequence continues at coordinate 13,712,521 of NW_020175192.1, forward strand.
CTTCCCTGGCAGTCCAGTGGTTAGGACTCGGTGCTTTCACTGCCGTGGCCCCGGGTTCAGTCCCTAGTCGGGGAACTAAGATCCCACAAGCCTCGCGGCATGGCTGCAAATAAAAAAAAAGAGAGAGAAACAAATACAGGATATCAAAGGTATCAGGGGCACTGGAAACGTTTCAGGAGATGATGAGATCTGAAAAGACCTCAGTTTCCTCACTGTTACCAGATGCTCTCTGAACATGTCCCTCTAGCTCCAATGTTCTATAAACCTGTTTTTATTAGTATCTTTGAAGTAATTTTCCCTTTCATTTCTCTAAATGTATCCCCTGAGCCAGTTCAAAACAGCAAAAAAATTTACAAGATGATTTTTCTTAAAATATGAGCATCGTTTTTGAAATGTTCGGGATTTCAATTTTAAAATACTATGTGAATTATATCTTCCCCATGATTGCCCTCAAATATTGGATCCTTTTTTGCAAAAGCATTCTTAGGAACAGTGGCTACGAGATCTAAAATATTTCCAAGACCTCAATCATTTACATTGAAATAATGAAGCTGGAAATCTTATTTTTTATTCACAAGCTCTCCACTGTCTCAGCTGGCACCAATGAATCTTAATTATGCTTTTAGTGTCTCATCATTTTGAATAGCACCTATTAAGGAGGAGTTATCAAAGAGTGTTGAGATGTATTTCTAAAGCAGCAAACTAATCATCTTTGAATAGTGGTAGATATTTTTCAGGCAAAAAAATTTAGAGCTAATGCCAGCAGGTAGGGATATCAACTCTAAGGACGTCTTTAAATATTTCTGAAAAAAGAAATAGATATGTCTGTGCTAGAACAAAATACTAGGTACTAGATCACAGAAGGCTTTGTTTCAGGATGATTATTCCTTTACGTTACTACCTTCTTCACCATAATATCTGTGAGATCTGACTGATCTAAATCTTTGGGCTGCGTAAATCTTGAATTACTTGGGTCTCTGCCACCAGAAAGTGAATGTCAAAAATGGTCTATTTAAGGGACTTACCTGGTGGTCCAGTGGTTAAGACTCCGAGCTCCCAATGCAGGGGGCCCGCGTTCAATCCCTGGTCAGGGAACTAGATCCTGCATGCTGCAACTAAAGATCCCGTGTGCCACAACTAAGACCCGGTGCAGCCAAATAAACAAACAAATATATTTTTTTAAAATGGTCTAGGGCTTCCCTGGTGGCGCAGTGGTTGAGAGTCCGCCTGCCGATGCAGGGGACGAGGGTTCGTGCCCCGGTCCAGGAAGCATGCTGCAACTAAAGATCCCGTGTGCCACAACTAAGACCCGGTGCAGCCAAATAAACAAACAAATATATTTTTTAAAAATGGTCTATTTAAGAAAAAATAGTTCTTTGTCAGAGTTGTATTCAGAGTTAATAGAGATCATTTAAAACCTAGCACTGACACCAGATTGGATAAAAAGACGCTGAAATCCTTTTTTCATTCAAATTCAAATTTTAAATTTTTGAAAGGCCTGTTTTATTGTGTAAGTTATTTTATCTATACCCATTGAAAAGTTGTTGACAGTAGTCTGTTTTATATAGCCAGCAAGTGATGAAGGTTTGGCAAGATAACACAAGACTAAATGCCCGGAACATGTAGACCTAAACATAATGAAATATGTGTGTGAAGGTAACTTTTGTAAAGAGACTGGACCTTGTCACTAAGATGCTAGGGAACTATTATTCTCTGCTGGAGGCCAGCTGACATTTCTTGATTGTGCTATCCTGTTAAGAAAGCCCTATGGACATGACCTCATTAAATATTCAATAAATAATATTTCTTTTTCCCATTTTCGTTTCCTCTAATCTCCTATATAAAAACATGTATGTGCTCTCTGAAGGCTTTCCTTTTGTTTTTGTGTGTACCCCCAACCCATGTTGTGTTCTGTCTTGGTTAATACAGGCAGACCTCGTTTTATTGCACTTCCCAGATTCTGTATTGTGTTTTGTACCAACTAAAGGTTTGTGGCAACCCTGCACTGAGCCAGTCTATTGGTGCTATCTTTCCAACACCATTTGCTCACTTCGTGTCTCTGTGTCACATTTTGGTAATTCTCACAGTATTTCAAACCCCCCACCAGCAAAAACATTATGACTTGCTGAAGGCTCAGATGATGGTTAACATTTTTTAGCAATACACTGTTTTAAAATTAAGGTATGTACATTGTTTTCGTACATAATGCCGTTGGACACTGAACAGACCCCAGTATAGTGTAAATGTAACTTTTAAATGCACTGAGAAGCCAAAAGAGTCATGTGACTCGCTTCATTGTGACATTCGCTTTATTGCAATGGTCTGGAATGGAGCCCGCAGCATCTCCGAGGTTTGCCTGTATCAAGTTATTTCTATTCCCTGTGATAAGACAAAGTAACCGACAATGTTCCACTTTCCATTAAGGATAGCGTGTTAACACAGGTTTTTCTCTTACAGGTTGTGGAACTGGAAAGTATCTTAAAGTGAACAGCCAGGTACATACCCTGGGCTGTGACTACTGTGCGCCATTGGTAGAGATTGCCCGGAGTAGAGGATGTGAAGTCATGGTATGTGACAACCTTAATCTCCCCTTTAGGGATCAGGGCTTCGACGCCATCATCTCCATAGGAGGTAAGGCAGCCCCGTCACGCATTCACTCTTCACCATGAGAATAACGTTACCTGGTTGAGGCTGCTCTCACAACTCAACATCCATTCTTTGTAGAAAGATCTATGTAATTCATTTTATCTAATTTTTTAAAATATTGCAACTGAACTATTTAACTAAGTTCAAATGTACTTATGGTGGTACATATGATTGTTTTTACTAGTTCAACCCTCAAACTGTTGTTTTCTTCTTTTTGATGACTCAGTCCAATTTCTTTCACTTATCGAGTAAGAAAGTATTGGAGGAATTGTACTCATTGAAAATAGTACTTTGTTCTATTGAAATGAAGCCAGATTCTTTCAACGTGAAGTAGATCTTTAGAAGTCATATTACCTTTTCCAGGCCACAGGTACGCCCTTTATTAGCAGAATATTGTAGGACTAAGGCACTGAATGTCACTGGAAGGATGTGTCACCAACCTGCCATTCACTGTACAAAAGCCGCTGGGGAAGATGGTCCCACCTGGTCCCAGGTTGCATTGCTTTTATAGTGCCACTCTGCTCTCTTACTGCCAGAGATTGTTCATAAATCTAGGGAATACATTCCTCATATTCTCCCAACAAGTGTGCCCATAAGACATACATGCCAAAAATGAAAAGAAACAGCAAAACCCCATGATTTAAATATACACAGGTAAGGGTCATTTTACTCAATACATATAGTCCTGAAACTTAGTGTGTTAGTCACGTTTAAGTATGCTGGGGAATCATGTTATTTAAGGAAATCTTGTGGCAAATCCTTTCCCAAAGTGAAAAATCTTTTGCAGGGCAAATTATTTCCTCCAACACACTTTAAAAAAATTAATGTATCTGAATATAACAAGCTTTATCAAAGCAAGGTGAATCTATATAAAACTGACTGCAGATAAACATATGGAATAAGACTGTTTGCTCCGTCCTGGACTAGATGAGAAATCGGTATTTCCACCATTAGCTGGGGCCTGTATCTTTGCATAGTGAGGGGATGCCGGCTTGGATGCCATAACCTTGGAACTAGTTAGGACTGGCAGGAGGTGGTTGCCATGGAAACCTGCTCTTTGACAGCCCTACTTCTTTGCTTAACAGTTTGAAACTGTTAAGTCCATTTGGTTTTAAGCACTAAGAGAATGGATTCTTGTTGAACCAAGCAACACTATACAATGCTCTGAATCTTTAGTAGGAAGAATTTTTGGTTTGGTCATGCCACCTAAAGAACCAGAAATTGGAGGGAGGTCAGAGAAGTGTATTTTTTTGCTCTTCTTTTGTTTACTTTAGTTGTAGAGTCTATACAGCTGGCTACCTACAAAGAGGCTGTGCTGTTGAACCCCTGTTGCAGGCGTGGGGTTACTGACCAACTTTCTTACTTTGGGGAAATGCTCCATGTTGTACATGGTTAAGTCTTTCTTTTCTTTCAGTTTAAGTCTCCTGCCCACAGAGGAAATGGAGCACACCTGGTTGCCATCTTCCAATGAAAAATGCTTCCTTAGGTGGAAACCCAGCATGTGTTTTTATGAACTGTAACTATAAATTAACGTGGTGCAGTCAATTTCCAATTAGATTTTACATTTAGAACTATATTATGAGAACTTTCAATAAACCATCTCTCCTATGTCCATATATATTTACTTCGCTATTTAGAATTCTGTATGTTGGCATTTCTTGCTTAACATGAAGAAATATAGTTTTAAATATATAGTTTTCCATGTCACTTAATAATGAGACAGTACGCATCATACCTAATTATACATTCCTTATGTTTTACTCACAGATTACAAAAAGAAACAGTCTTTCTGCTTACCTTTAGAATAGTATGACATGTGTCTGGAGAGCTGATTCACTTTGTTATACAGCAGAAACTAACACACCATTGTAAAGCAATCATACTCCAATAAAGATGTTAAAAAAGTATAGTATGACCAAAATTTTATAAAAATTTGTTCATCTGTTGAAATAGTGTCAACCAACTATTCGTGCCAGTGGTTCGCAACTCGCGGTTACACTGCCCCCCACCCTGAGGCGATGCCTGTCAATGTCTGGAGACGTTTTTGGTTGTCACAACTGGTTATGTGTATGTGCTGCTGTCATCTAGTTGCTGCCTCCCCAGCTCCCACAAGAAAGAATCATCTAGCTTGTTTACAAACGCCAACAATGCTGAGGTTGAAAAATTCTGCTTCATGCTAAGCCCATGGATTCTGAATGCTTCCAGTTAGATGAGACAAACACCCTTGAAAAATGAAATAACAATACATCATAAAATCCCAAGATATAACAGGACTTTAAAGATGATCTTGTGTAATTTCTGATTCTGGAGTCCAGTCATTGAATTCTACCTACCCACTTGTTCAATTCAACACCCTATCCTACAGGATACATATACTGAGTACTACTTTTGCCTTTAAATTGTGATTATGACTTTTAAACAGCAGGGGACATTTTTATCCTTTAAAATTCAACACAGTTTCCTGACATTGATAAAATTCATATAAATATATGTTTAGGTCCCATTTGGGTTACATTTACAATGTTTCTTAATAGAACATGTATGCATAGGCACGTATAATACATTTTATATGTAATGAAAACTTCATTTGTAAATTTTTTCTTTTTCAAAAGCATTTGGCTTAAAAGTTACTTAGTATTATTTGTTAAATATAAAATATAATATGAAAGATTCGGATATTTCCTGGGTGAAATTATGGTATTAAAATGGATTATCGCATAACAAATATTTCAGGAATGAAAAATATAAAGATGTTCTTCCTTAAAAACAAAATTTCTGTGGACTTCCCTGCTGGGCCAGTGGCTAAGACTCCGCGCTCCCACTGCAGGGGCCCCGGGTTTGATCCCTGGTCAGGGAACTATATCCCACATGCCACAACTAAAGATCCTGCATGCTGCGACTAAGACCCGGCACAGCCAAATACATAAATAAATATTTTTTTTTAAAAAACCAACTCTGAAGCCAAGAATCCTGAAATGTTGAAGACCTATAAATCTGATAAAAAGAAATTACTGTATTAAAATCGTCCTGGTTTAATGGCATTTTTTGTTTAATGGCCAAAACACAAGAATACAGTCGATTCTCATTATTCACCGTGGTTATGTTCTGTAATGTCCCATGAACACTGAATTAACAAATACTGAACCATTGCTCCCAGGGGAAATATAGGATTAGGTTCTTGTAAGCCTCTGGTCACAATACTTTTGTCAACTAATCAACACGTCATCTTGTTTTATGTGTGTTTCTGTTTAAAGATGACTTATTTAATTTTGAACTCATGCCAGCAGCAGTATAACACCCAAAAGGAGCTCCTCTAACTCACATATTTTCTCTGTAAGACACATTGCAGCCTTACGGCTTACAACCCCTAGACAGCACTTCCACCCTGTGCTGGGGCAGGGCTGTGAGGGATCGTCAACAGAGAGACCACCAACAAAACACCAAAATGTGAAAACACACAGCACGAAACAGACTGTGAAAAGGACACTTGTTGACAGCACCAGAGCTGAGACAGGAAGGCAAAGCATCTCCTCGCTGGACCCCAGCTGGGAACGTGTGCCTTGGGAGACTCAACTTTTTGGCTGTTCTATGCATGTCAAGGAATGACTACGAAAATTGTGAGCGTACTGATTTCTGAAGTCACAAGACAATTTTAGCAAGTAGGCAAATTTGCAGATACAGAATCCACAGATGACGAGGATCACCTGCATTTAGAAAACACACCCATGGAAGTTCCAGAGTGAATGAGGTGCAAGTTATGGGGGACACTAACGGCCAGGAGTAGTCATAGATGTGAACTTAGGTACTGTCCTAAGCCTTACTCAGTCCTGATTTCTCTGCCCCCTTGTAGCTCACTGACCACGACACTACTTCGAGAAGTGTAGGCTTTCAAACTGACCATTATAAAGGGCCCTTTCTTTGGGGATGGGGATTGGGGAGAACAGCCTGACACCTAGTGAAGTAAAGTAATTGGTCAGAGATCACAAGGCTGGTCACTGGTAGATCTAGGACAAAATACACTGGTGTCCTGTTCTTTAAATGCATTTGAACCTAATACCTCTCGCACTGCTGCATGGTACAGTAAGAGAAACAAGGGTTTGTGCGCTGCTGATAGGAAAGCAAACCTGATTGGGAACAATACAAAGTGTGCCTCTTGTATAATCTTCCTTTGACACCTTTAGCCATATAATCATCTCATTTTAGGCATTTACTATCTCTCTGTGGCAAGTAAACTAAATAGATTTATTTGCCTGAAACCATTACTAACGTCTGGATTATGCTGAGGTTACAGGAGCTGTTTAATCTCTGTTCCCTCACTACTCATATCTGAGCAGTAGTGTCCAGACTTTCCTGAGAGCTAATTTCCTACCTAAGATAAGTGACAGGCGTATGTGTGGAAAAATAATTTGATGTTTTCTCTTGACACAGTGTGATTAAACTCTAGAAGCTAACAGACCAGCGCTTCCTATATACTGTTTGATAAAAATATGCCTAATAACCCACCTAAGACTAGATACAGGCAGTCCTGCTTGACTCTCACTTTAACTTTGCAGAGACTGCAAGTAAAATGATGACCTATAGGCTGCTTTCTCTTAAGTATACACAATTTCATATTATATTAACATTATTAAAAACTATAAGCAATCATTACTACATGTCAAAATTGCATCATACTAAGTGAAGTCAGTCAAAGACAAACATGTGATATCACTTATGTGTAGAATTTTTTTTAAAAATGATACAAATGAACTTATTTACAAAACAGAAACAGACTCACAGATTTAGAGAATGTACTTCAGGTTACCGGGGCGGGGAAGGGTGGGGAGAAGGAATAGTTAGGGAGTTCGGGATTGACATGTACACGCTGCCATGTTTTAAGATAGATGACCGGCAAGGACCTATTGTACAGCACAGGGAACGCTGCTCAACATTCTGTAATAGATAACCTAGATGGGAAAAGAATTTGAGAAAGAATAGATACATGTATATGTATAATCACTTTGCTGTACACCTGAAACGAACACAATATTGTTGATCAACTATACTCCAATATAAAATTCTTTTTTTGAACTTTATTTATTTTTTTACATCTTTATTGGAGTATAATTGCTTTACAATGGTGTGTTAGTTTCTGCTTTATAACAAAGTGAATCAGTTACACATATACATATATCCCCATATCTCTTCCCTCTTGCGTCTCCCTCCCTCCCACCCTCCCTCTCCCACCCCTCCAGGTGGTCACAAAGCACCGAGCTGATCTCCCTGTGCTATGCGGCTGCTTCCCACTAGCTATCTACCTTACGTTTGGTAGTGTATATATGTCCAATATAAAATTTTAAAAAAGAAAGCATACCTCTCTCTTTACCATTCTTTCACCCAGAAAACAGTTGTGATATAATTCTAATAAAAGTCTTTATTTAGGAAAAAAGATGCATCATTTTTATATGGAAAATACTAGCCTATAAACGTGTAGGTTTACGTGTGTATATACACACTGAGATCTAGCTTCTTCTTTTTCAGTCATACATCATTTTTCTACAAAACAAAGAAGAATCAGAGCAATAAAGGAAATGGCCAGGGTCTTAGTTCCTGGAGGCCAGCTGATGATTTATGTTTGGGCCATGGAACAAAAGAACCGGCACTTTGAGAAGCAAGACGTGCTTGTTCCATGGAACAAAGCCTTGTGCTCCCAGCCCCTCTCGGAATCCAGCCAGCCTGGGAGAAAGAAGCAGTGCGGGCATCCAGAAAGAAGCCATCCCTACCCCCCTCCCTGCTCTGCGTGTCGCTGTCCCGTTTGTTTTAAGGGGCACTGTGATTCGAGGCGGTCCCGCAGCGTGGACCGTGACTCTGCTCTAGCTGGCACCTGCTGTGCAAATATTTCCAAGGAAGGCGAGGAAGAAAACGGATTCTATAACACGCTGGGGAAATCTTTTCGCTCCTGGTTTTCCTCTAGATCTTTGGATGAATCAACTCTGAGGAAGCAAATTGAAAAAATGAGACCCTTGAAAAACACAGAAAGTTGGGCCAATAGCACGATATCCACCCAGCCTTCAAGACACTCAAGTTTCGATTTAGATCATCCAGAGCCATTTTCAACAGGAGAGCAACATTTAGATGAGGAAGTGTTTGTGGAGACTTCTCAAAAACAGCTGGAATGGCTGAGAGCGCCCGCCACACACAAACACCTAAATGGAGACCATCCAAGAGGCGTGAGGAGAAATGGAGATGGGAATTTTCTGGGTAGCACCAATACCAGGGAGAATTGTACGGATGCAGGTAACTTAGAAGAGGGTACCCCTTCTGCTAGTAAAATATGGAGGAGGATTTCTGCAGCTGATTCCAAAGATTCCAACCCAGGTGACACCATTTCTGTCGAAGAACAACAGCCCGACATTTTGGAATCTGGTGCCTTTATGCGCTATTACCACGTGTTTCGAGAAGGCGAGCTCTATGGCCTGCTGAAGGACAGTGTGTCGGAGCTCCATATTCTGAGCTCTGGGAATGATCATGGCAACTGGTGTATCATTGCAGAGAAGAAGGAAAGTTGATCGGATCATTTCAGACATCTCCTCCAAAAGATGAACCCCATTCTTCTCACTGGGTTTGTGATATGGTCCCCTGAATGGGCATCCAATTTCGTCATTTGGTCTGTATTGAATCCATTTCTATTTTGGTCTATACAGACTATGGATTCATCATCTTTTTAGTCTATAGGCAAGCACAGTGCTTGGCATCTGACAAAGAGTATTTGTGGTTAAACGTTAATATAAGAGATCTGAAGAAGCAATATACATGAACTTCAACACAGCTGAATCACTAACAGTACATGTATACTGTTTTTCAGTATTATATAGTGATTTCAAAAGATTCTGCTTTTAAGTAGACCTTTTAAAAACATCATTTGTATATAGGAAGGGGGTAATTCCTACTTCTCTGGTTATAATTTAGATCTGTGTGCAAGGTAATAGGTAAACTCGGACCAGGGCACCAATGTAATTTGAACCATGTGATAAATTATTTCGTTGCCAAGGCCTTGCTTCTATTTGAAGTCTTCAGAAAGGTGAGAGACGGTGGAGAGAGACAAGAAGGGTTCTGAGAACTTTTCTAGATGATAAGCGAACTTGCTTCAAGATAAGTAAATAATAAGGTTTTTGATGTTGCTCAGAGGCTTTAAAGGCACTGTCAGCATGTAGAGAGTGGAGTATGTGGGCACCGGGAAGTTGTTGCAAGTTACCCAGGTGGTATTCTTCCAACCTTATTAGAAGCAGGAATATCCAGTTACGGCAAGACCAAGATTGACTAATGAGTTTTCATCTGGAATGATGCTTTACTTATGCATTGAAGGGATACTTAGGAAATGAGAATCTGGTTGAAACAGTGCTTTTTATTGGTTCTCAAAACAAACAGATCATTAAGGTACACGATATTTGGACTTCGTGGAGGACTGATTGTTGGATCTTTAAAAATAATATCTGGGCATTTATCTTATTGAAAGGGACTACATTTTAATAGTTATATTAGGGATTTAGGAAGAATCAAGTCCTATTAATTAAAGGTTCAATTTCTGCCACTTTACAGACAAACGAATAGCTGGGCACTGTCTGGTCACCACATCTGTTTACATTTAACCATGGGTCTGTTTAAATCTATGTCGTGGATCCTGAGACACAGATATAATTAGGAGAAGCAAAAGTAAGTTGACCCAAGAATACAGTTTCAGGCAGTTCCTTAATGAGGAGAGAATCAACACTTGACAAAAGGCTTTTTACTGTATGGGCCACTGTAAACCCAGAGGAAACCCAATTCTTGTTTTGTTTTCCACTGAAATTACTAAAATAGTATAAGATTTCATTTGTGTTGGGTTTATTTTTCCCTTCGGTAATTGTGCTCTAACTTAAAATAATGATGCTACTTTCAAAGAAATTTAAAGGATTTAAAAAAATTTTATTTATTTTCGGCTGCATTGGATCTTCGTTGCTGCACATGGGCTTTCTCTAGTTGCAGCGAGCAGGGGCTACTCTTCATTGTGGTGTGCGGGCTTCTCATTGAGGTGGCTTCTCTTGTTGTGGAGCACGGGCTGTAGGCTCGTGGGCTTCAGTAGTTGTAGCACGCGGGCTCAGTAGTTGTGGTTCGCAGGCTCTAGAGCACAGGCTCAGTACTTGTGGCGCACGGGCTTAGTTGCTCTGCGGCATGTGGGATCTTCCCGGACCAGGGCTCGAACCCATACATACATACTTTGAAAACTTAGACTCCGTTACTAATACTGGATCAAAGAGTGCCTTTCCTGTTCATTCCCCTTTACTTGTTGGCATCACTGCAGAGTCCCACTATCTGAAGTGGAGGGGAGCATGTGCGGGGGATTCTTGGAAGGGCCTTAAAAACCTCTGCTGGCTTATTGATGCCTCACTGGCCTACTTGAGGAATTCCATAAACAGTCAAACGATTTGGGGGAAAGTGCGTTAACATGGACAAAGGATGCAACCAGGTGAATGGCCCATTCAAACTATTATTTTTAAAATTGTCACCAAAGTGATTAAATGACACCAGCAAGTCATGGTAACTAACAAACCATCTAACACATGTCTTGGATTATCAATTTCGTTTGTTCTTCCCTTCTCACCACACATCCCTATATACAAGATGGTGTGTGATTTCTGTTTTTAGTTTGCCTTTCTGTGTCCTTCCAAATTCTAGATGTCAGTACTTCCTCTGGGTTTTAACTGACCATCAGTTGAACTGGCAAAAATTGGCAGTAATCCAGAGAGAAAATAATCCAGATTTAAATCAGCTAGGAATGTTAACGTACTTGTATATTAATGGCCGTCAAAAGAATAAGCACTGGTGGAGTTTTTAAAAATAAAAGTAAATGGGGGGCTTCCCTGGTGGCGCAGTGGTTGAGAGTCCGCCTGCCGATGCAGGGGACGCGGGTTCATGCCCCGGTCCGGGAGGATCCCACGTGCCGCAGAGCCGCTAGGCCTGTGGGCCATGGCCGCTGGGCCTGCGCGTCTGGAGCCTGTGCTCCGCAACGGGAGAGGCCGCGGCAGTGAGAGGCCCGCGTACCTCAGAAAAAAAAAAAAAGTAAATGGGTTTGGATGAGGATAGAGGGTCTAACCCAATAGTTGTTGATCTTGGTAGGGGAGGATATTCCTTAAAAATGAGTTGTGAGCACTCAGTTTGGGAGGGAGGGGGAAATGGGGTATAACCACTGGCCGGGCAGCTGCAGTCTGGGAAGAACAAATTAGGGCAAAAGCCTGAGCATGTCTCTCGTATTGTGCAGGAAACATGAAATAATAACAGCAGCTAACTTCTTAAATATCTAACATGTATTATTTTATCTGTAATCCTCACCATTGCTAAGTATACTCATTGCTCCCACTTTGCAGATTAGGAAAACTGAGTCAGAAAGAAATCAATTAAATTGCCCAATGCCACATTCATCTAGTAAAGGGCAGGGCTGAGTTTCAAACCAGGCAGCTGCCTCCCAGCCTGTGTTCTTACCCACAACACTGTAAACCCCCCGTCATGGTGCAAGACAGATTATGAGAACATTTCAAGGGAAGTGTGATCAGCTCCTTTCCAAATAAGCTTTAGTAAGGTTAAGCAAAGATTTCAGTTAGACAGGAATCCCTTATATATTTTTCCCTATCTTTTATATTAACTTTTTTCATTTGTAATTCTCTTTCCATTTGATTTTAATTTAAAAAAATAGTAACAAAATGCTCTGATCACTTTTATCCAACTCTTTGATCCTCTAAAAATTGGTATTATTGTTTTCCCATTTTATAGGTGAGAAAATAGAGGGCTATTCAGATATTTCCTTCCTTCCGTTTGTTCACTGAACCCTGTTATGTGCCAAATACATAGGATAATACGGCAAAGAGTATCAGGTGTATCAAGGATACACAGAATATTAGAATTAACTGAGCAGAAAGTGGCAAACTGGAGCAGTTTTTTCATATTCCTTGTGCACCTACTACCACATTCTATCGGTTTGCTTGAGAAAAGCAATTTACAAAAACCCCCCTTAGAGAATCTCAACGCATATGAGCATATGTAAGGCCTCCCCTAAAGTAAACTGGGATTTGATTTAACTGAGCTTGCCCGCAACATGGTAACATCCTCTAGCACAAGCATTCTGTGGAATACATTTCAGAAAATAACACACCCAGCAGAGTAAAACGCAGACGCTTTAGGATGGCCTGCACACCCCCCGCTTCATAAACTCTCTCAAGTATTTTTCAGGCTCATCTCTTGCAATTGCAAACATTTTTTTCCTGTTTTGCAATCTGCTGTTTTAAACAACACTTTCATTAGGATTTACATAATGACAAGTAATTATCACATCCCCTGGATATAAACTTGAATTTTAAATGCCAACTGTAATCCTTCTCCAAAGAAAAATGCATGAAACAGACTTCATTCTGTCAATTCAAAGGGCATCTGAGATAAGTGTCATCACACACCCATCCGACAGATGGAAGAACCATGGAAGTGGAAGGGAATTACAGAAGCATCAGCAGACCTCAAACCAGAACACTCAACTCCCCTCATCCCAATCTTAACTCAAATTTATGATTATTGGTTTGATATTATAGACTCCATATCTGCAACCTCGAATATCTACAAAACTGGAGTGGGAATATTTTAAAAGAACTCTTACCAACTAAGGATTGAAATGATAATGCAAATAGAAAGCATTTGGCATGGTATGGGGAATGCAATCACGGAAGCCTAAGAGAGCTCATCAAAGAGCTCACTGTGATCTGCCCTACTTTTTATTCACCATGGTCCTCTAGTATGTGATGCATTCGTAGGAATGTGAATCATTTCAGTTATAATCCACATTCTGTTCCCCTCTAGAAGCAGGTCTTTCCCAATTGATTATGCCTTGTCATCACTCTACCTGGGTGGGAGCAGAGCTATAATGTAATCTATATGGCCAATCTGACGGACCGCTTGTGAGAGCTGATTGTCAAATTGGATCTCTCATGGGGCAAATCAATATATATTTTGTCTCTCCTTCAACTAGAACTGGCAAAAATATAATTTACCCAACCCAACTGATTATTAATTAATCTACATGTAAAAATATATTTTCTCCACACAAAACATTTATTCTTCTCTGGATATTACCTCCATAAAGAAAAGACAGAGGGTCACTGTCATTAATCTGTAGCCAGTGTAACTGAATGTTGAATTCCATGAAAAATTTACATTTATATTTATGCTTGCCCAGAAGGGAATTTGGCTGAATGACAGGCATTTCTCTAATGCAATCATACCACTTCCATTAGATTTTCTATTAATGTATGTAGACGGACACCATTAGTAAAGGTTTGCTTTTCTATTCTACTTATTTACACAGAACCCTGGCAATACTTAAGGCTCACTAATGTGGACCCCAGTGGAATTTGTCAGATACTTTGAATATGTATGTAAAAACTGCCCCATTTTCTTTAGATGTTCTCTTAAATATGTATTATGTAAATATATATGTATGTATATTCCTAGACATCTAGTGTTTGCTGTCACTAGTGACCTTCTTATGCACTTGTAAAAACGTTAAATTAGCAATTACACGGGAAATGTATTTCATTGAATACATTTTGTTTTGGGGGAAATATGAAGAGAATTGTCATATATTATTGTGCCTCCTCTGGTGTTGACGTGTATTTGTATCAAAAGTGCAAAAATCCTTTTCTTCTACAATATAGTTAGTTACTTTAGCTTTTCCCAGATGAAGCTAGCAATAGTTCTAAAAGGACAAGTTGATGTAAAATATCGTTGACGGTTGTACTAAGTTGGAGGTATTTTATTTGCATTAACCAATAATGTTTAGGATCTTCTGTAGTAAGTATTATTAAAAATAGTGTAATTTGTATGCCTATGAAATGTATAAGATAGTTTAAGTTATGTCTAAATGTACTTTCAAAAATGTTACTAGATGAACAAAATTCTGCCTTTCATCTCCACTCTTGAGTGTGACAGGACAGGTATTACCCTCTTTCCATTCACACAGGCACCTCTCCTTAGACTCAACAGAACTGGGCGAATCTGTATTTGGATTCTGTTAGCTTTGTCTAAAAGAAACGAAGCTAGCCATTTAATAACAGAGTGTCATTAAGGGGTTAATAAAGGGATATTATTGACTAAAGCAAAAAGACATCTTTTAAGATGAAGAAAGATGTATTAGACTATCTGAAAGTGGGCATGTGTGAAAATACAGTACTAATATTGAAAGAGCATCATTTTTTATGCTATTGGAATGCAAGCACTTTTATTCTTTTTCCTGACCTGCTCCATCTGCAGGCTGTCAGCTCATTATCAGAGTTGGGGGTGTGACGTAAAAGGGGATTGAGGCCGGCACTGCTGTGGCTCCCACGCAGCCCAGCGGGACCGCGTTCGAGCAGCAGATGGTGCCCTGGCATGTGCAGCCCTGACCACCTCCCATCCCTGCAGCATCTCCCCGAGCAATGGAAGAAGCTACCGCATCTCCCCAAGCCTCCGAGTGCTGACGAAAACTGATGATGTGGGCTTGGTCCTTGGAGTTCACTGATCAAGGGTTAGAATGAAAACCACCAGTGACCAATTATCTAGCCATCAGTTACTAGCCCGAGCATGGCTGCTTGGGAGACAAAAATGAAAAGTACCGACGACAAATGAAATACACCCTGTGCCCATCTTTTGGCAAGAATCAACAAAGCCACCATCATGCACTATGCACTCTTTGGCAGAAATCTCTCAGTTTAAAAACATCACTAGTTCTTGTCTTTAGAAACCATCACTTCTTCCATCTTTGTGCTCATCTTGCATTTTTGAAACATCTAAGTGTAAATTCAGCTTTAAAAGCTCTATGCGTAACGGGTTTGTTAGCAGTTTTTAGAGTTTTCTCGACGGTTGGAATCAGAAAGAAATTACCAGCTTCAGTGCCTGCTTTTTACTGTATGCGTCACTCCCCGCCCAGTCCTCAGGGTCAGGGCACAGAAGACGGTCCCCATGACGAGGGTGTACCTGTAAGCAGTCTCAGGGGTTGCGAAACTGACAGATGCTTGAGCTGCCAGGGACCTAAGTAAGCTGTCACTGACTCCAAGAAGGAGGGACTTGCCCCAGCCAAGAACCAGACCTGCCCTTCCCACCACACCACACTGTATTCCCTCGGGAGGTTTCGGCCCTTTGCATCCATCCAGGTCTTTGTCACACTGCAGCCCCCAGCTCAGGTCCCATCTTCAGGGAAATCACCCCGATCCCACTGCTACACGTTGATTTCATCCTCACCATCTTACAGCCCTGTGCATTTAGGATAATTGACAGCACTACTTTTCCATATTCACCTTTAGCAATGAAAAAGCCTTCCTGCATCATCCATGGTTTTGTCCCTTATGTCTCTCCAATTAAAAACAAAAAATGGCAAGTTGACTAACACCTTTCCAGCTCCAGTCACTTTTCCACCTGGTGTCTTTCTTCTCCGTGTCACCCCCAACCCTGACCTCCAGAAACCAACCCTCATTTGCCATTTTAAATGGCCCGCCTAAATGGACATAATAACAGAGCTCTCCCACCCACCGACGACTCCAAGCCTGGCTTCTGAACACGAGAAAGGAAGAGTCCAGCTCTGGCTGCTGGAATTCCACTCCTGGGATCAGCTGCCTATGGAGGGCTGTGTCTCAACTTCACTGACTCCCCGCATTTTGAGTCTCCTCCCAAGATAAATTCTCCTCATAGATCCCGTACTTCTAAGTCCTCTCATCTTTCTCTAAGACTCCCAGGTGGGAAGAGTTAAGTGTTCACTTATCTGTGAGATTTTTATTTGAGGACTGATGATAACTGATGCTGTGGGCTTGGTCCTCGGAGTTCACTGATCAAGGGTTACAACCACCAGTGACCAATATTTAACCGTCAGTTACTGGTTTTTTCTTTCTCTTGAAGAGAAAGAGGCCACAGTATTTGGCTAAGTATACAATGAAGGGCATGAGAGTTCGAGATACAAAGGGAAATCCCTTCCTTCCCACAAGTCACTCCTGAAAACTCAGGGCAGCCAGACCTTCGTGTTCAGGGCTCCCTTGCTCCAGAGGAGAACAGGACCATGAACTTAACCCGATCCATGCCTTTGAGAGGCTGGGGCCCCCAAAGGGTTGATCAATGGAGATGCCCCATTAAGAGGAAGGCTGGAGCAGCCCCACTAGCAGGGAGCCAGTTGGGGCCCCCAATGCTGCCCCAGGGGTAGAAGGAACCTGCCGGGGGGGAGCCCCACACGTACCATGAGCCTGAGCACTGGCCCCATGTTTGGGAACCGTGGCAAAGATTCCTGTGCCCAGGCTTCGGGCTTGGCATAAAGTGGGTGGAGCTGCGACTTTCAAGGGGCACAGTGCGGCCATTTCCACAGGCCTTGTTCTTGCCCTGCAATGAGAGACCACCATCCCCGTGCCCCGGACAAGGCAGTGGGCTGCTTGTGCGCGTCCTCATCAGAGGCACCTGAAAGTTTCTCATCAAAAGAAATGCAGTTGGGGCTTCCCTGGTGGCGCAGTGGCTGAGAGTCCACCTGCCGATGCAGGGGACACGGGTTCGTGCCCCGGTCCGGGAAGATCCCACATGCCGCGGAGCGGCTGGGCCCGTGAGCCATGGCCGCTGAGCCTGCGCGTCCGGAGTCTGTGCTCCGCAACGGGAGAGGCCACAACAGTGAGAGGCCCGCGTACCGCAAAAAAAAAAGAAATGCAGTTGGATCCCCAAAGTTCCATGAAACGAGTTGAAGTCCATGTGAAGTTGATCGTTAGGGTGTCCTCATCCACTCCCACACCCCACTGTTTTACTAACGGGGGACCTCAGTGTGTGAGCTGCAGTGACCTGCACACCCCATGCAGGAAGCGCTCCCTGCTCTGGGGGGAGGCACGGCACAGCCGTCCTGAAGAAAGTGGCCCATTTCACCTTGTGAGGCCTCAGCCCTCAGAAGTGGGTGTCTATGGAGAACCTGCCTGGTTGTCACTACCGTGATTCGTCGGTACAGGCAGACCTCGTTTGGTTGCGCTTCACAGATGTTGCATTTTTCACAAATTGAAGGCCTGCGGCAACCCTGCGTTTGTATCTGTGTCACATTTTGATAATTCTCGCAGTATTTCAAACTTTTTCATTATTACTGTGTTTGCTGTGATGATCTGTGATCAGTGATCTTTGATGTCACTGTTTTTTTTTTGTTTTTTTTTTTTTGCGGTACACAGGCCTCTCACTGTTGTGGCCTCTCCCGTTGCGGAGCACAGACTCCGGACGCGCAGGCTCAGCGGGCCCATGAGCCCAGCTGCTCTGCGGCATGCGGGATCCTCCCGGAACAGGGCACGAACCCGTGTCCCCTGCATCGGCAGGCGGACCCTCAACCACTGCGCCACCAGGGAAGCCCTGATGTTACTGTTGTAAAAATATTATGATTCACTGAAGGCTCAGAGGGTGGTTAGCATTTTTTAGAAATAAAGTATTTTTAAATTAAATTATGTACAATTTTTTAGACATAATACTATTGCACACTTAATAGACTACAATATACTGTAAACGTAACTTTTATATGCACTGGGAAACCAAAACATCTGTGTGACTTCTTTTATTGTGATATTCACTTTATTACCATGGTCTGGAACGGAACCCACAATATCTCCGAGGTCTGCCTGTAACGGATTCAAAGTGAGTGGAGTAACCACCCCAAGAAGGTCACTGAAAACATAGCAACAGAGAGTGCTATTTTCTCCATCATTTTAAAGACGGTGCTTTTAAAACTCTACATTTCTTTATATTTTGTGTTGGACAATTTTTAAACAATTCCTTTTGGCAAGGAGCTATCTAGGGACTGTTGGAGATCTTATGGGGATAAGAGACAGTCCCTGGTCCCAGAGAACTGAAAACTAGCAGGAGAGATAAGATGTGAACAGTTCTCTCTTTCTGGAATATTCTTCCACCCCCCCACTTGGCCTGACTTAACTGCACGTCCACCTCAACTTAAATGTGCCTTTCTGAGGTCGGCCCATGCTAACCCAGACCAGATACTAAGTCATGTTCCTGCTCTACGTTCCCAGAGCCGTGTGCAGCCTTCCTCTTGAAACTGGTCACACACATTACTTCCTTAGCATGTTCTTTCTCTAGCAGAGTATCCGTGCGGCGAGGGCGGGGACTCTGTCTCCCCTTCCACTGCAGAAACTTACAGGCCTGGCAGAGTGCTGGCCCCAACAGGAGTGCCCAGGAAGACGGCTCATTGTTGCCAGGCTCAGGGCAGGAGGGGCTCCCAGAGGAAGATGCAGAGAACCACGGGGCCCCGGGGTAGAGGAGGGTTGTCTAAGGGAGGTGATACAAGGCTGGACCTTAGAGGGTGGCACATCGACAGGTGAGAAGGGTAGAGATTTGGACAATGGCGAAGAGGGTGAAAACTGACGAAGTAAACTGACAAAGATGATGATAACAGCGATGGTGCCCTTTATCACCCGGACACTTTGCGCCAAGAGTTTCATTAACTGTCACACCGACCTGTGGGGAGGCGTTGCTGGGCCCCATGAGTAGAGGTGGGCACTGGGGCCTAAGAGGTCGGGCCACCTGCCAGAGTCAGGGTCCTCCACTTTGCACTTGGGCTTGTCTGTGCAAACGCCCTGGTTCTACCCACTCGGCGGGGAGACAGCTCCTGCCAGAGGGAGAAAGGCAGAGAAGACGACAGAGCAGGTGGCAGCTTTGATTCTCATAAGCCTTGAACACCTCACTAGGGGGCTGGGCTTCAACCTAGAATGCTAGCGAGGCTGGAGATTTTCGAGCAGACGCTTGGCCAGAATACTGTGGAGCAGCGCGCAGGTGTGGAGGGAGGGGCTGAGGTGGAGGGTCCGCGCGGGGCAGAGGTGCGGGGCAGAGGTGCAGGGCGGCGCTGGGCCAGTAGGTCTGGAAATGAAAATAAGACACGTGTGGAGCTCAGGGAGAATGAGTGAGAATCTGATTAGAGAGCCAGGGAGAAGAAAAGGAGGAAATGGCTCCCATATCCCCCCTGGCTGCCCAGGAGGCTGGGAACAGAGAGCCCTGCCAGGAGCTGGGAGGAGAGGCCCTGCAGCGAAGGTGGAGCTAGGGCGCCCTCTTCTGGACAGTAAAAGCCGGCTGTGCACCGTGCTGTCAGCCCCGGCCCAGCACCACCTAGAGGTCTTTCCAGAACCGGATGATGCTGAGTCATCACTAACTGCCAAACACTCGGTAACTAAGAAGCTGGTAACCAGGTAGCAATTCAGACAAGTCTGTGCAGAGACGAGAGGCTGTCAAGCTAGCTACCGCATCTTCTAATGCATACTACCTCACACTTAGAAGCTGTTCAGTGATACCAAAGAATCACACTCGACAGAAAGTAGAAGAGAACATACTCTGTGGAAGAAAAATAAAGGCAGGTCTCCCGGGGAATGTTAAAATACGTGCAGAGTTGATAGAGGACTGAAATCGCGACCATTAGCTGCTTAGGCGACACTGGAATACTTAAGGCTGTCAACCGCTGAAATGTGGAAGGTGTGAACAACTTAAGAACACTGCACTTAAGAATTTGCAATTTGGCAAAGAAAACGGGAGGAGAAGGAGACTGGGCTGCACGGGTGGGAGGCGACTCAGTGGGAGTCCTCTGGGGCTTCCTTGCTAGACACGCCTCAGCACCCAGCTCCCTAATTTCCACATCCATCCCGTGACAGACATGTGTCCTGGGCCACTGACAACGCCAGTGAAATGGCTGCTCTGGCCTGAGAGTCATGAGAAGAAAACTGTCAGCGACCTTCCAGCACCTACTGCTCGGACCCCACTTCCCTCCAGTCTCACCTCTTACTCTGCTCCCCTGTGTCCGCAGCTCTGGCCTTACTGCCTCCTTGCTATTCCTCAAACATTTCAGGACTCAGGGACTCCGCACTTGCTGCTCCCTCTACCGGGTCCCTGAAGTGAAAGTAATGTTCCCCTCACTTCTTTCCAGCTTTGTCTCGGATATCAGGTTCTCAAAGTGGTCTTCTCAATCAACCCATTTAAAATTCTACACACATACACACTCCCTATTCCCCCTCCATGCTTCTTTTTCTCCCCAAAGCCCTCACCATCTTTAAATATTACATTTTACTTGTATATGTTATCTGCTCCCCACTCCCCAAGATGCAGGGCTCCAAGAGGACAGGGGTTTTGTTCTGTGGTTTTGTTTTTTGTCCGCTGCTCTATCTCCCACTACAAGAACAGTGCTGGGCACAAGGCAATCACTCGATAACTATTTGATGGGTTCCAATGAATCAGGTCTTGGCTCGGCAATACCCAGCGTTCACCCCCATGGAGACTACGTGACTGACCTTGGGCCAGCTGGGCTGGAGTGGGGGGTACACCTGGCGGGGGCTTCTCTGCAGCCTTTAATTACCTACATCTGACTGCTCCTGCTTTCTCCTTTCCCAGGCTGGGGGAGGTCTGTGTGGAAGCGAGAAAAAAAAACACACTTTGCCTTTCACCTACGCAGGAGTTTAGAGTTGGAAAACTGAGAATTGGGTGCCTCGATTTTTGGATTTTGAAGGGATGCTCTTTGTCAACAGCTGAGGGTGATCACCGCCGGCTGGCTGCCTGGGAGATGGTGTTCAGGACACAAGTGGAAAACTATAGTGAGCACGGCGAGCTTGGACCAGGGGGAGATAAGAGAGCAAATGGCTTCCTTTCTCTGAGGTGTTAAGCCTCCCCTCCCAGGTTCTATCTCTCGCTGCTGTTAAGACCGGTGGGCTTAACCAAATGGCTTGACCCATCCTGAGCCTCAATTTTCTCACCTGTACTTTCTTCACCTATAAACTCAGGTTAATGGTAACAGTCCTGGGCAAACTGAATAAGATACAACCTGTGTTTGCGTTTCAAAGCATCAGGAAAGGGAATAGCTGTCAAGGAAGGCTGCGAGCACAGGGTCAAATGTAACATCCTCTCCAAATGGGTGCCCCAAACATCTTGTTTTAAAGGACAAACAGGACAAGAATAACTGGTGAGTAATGATGCTGAGACATCTGTCCTGTTCCTTCTAGTTGTAAAAAGAAAAACATTAGAGTTTTGTATTGAATAGGAAAAAAAGAAACGAAATTGAAAGAAATAGAGGAAGCAAGCATTTGTAGCATCAACAGATCAAACTCCAAACTTCTAGTTTATACAAGGGCGTTTTCCCAGTAACATATCCAACTAGAAATTGCCCGATGGTGTCAGGGCCAGGTCAGGGCCAGGCTTAGGCAAACCTGGGCAGCGTCCCCACTGGTTTTCACTGTCCCCCCACCCCCAGCACTCTGTGCCCACTCTGGTTCCTCCGTGCCCCCAGCAGGCATTGGTGGTCCCATGCCATTCCCAGGAGCCCAGGGACTCCAAGTGTCCTACAGGTCATACATCCCTGGGAAACGTCTCAAGCCCAGAGCAGTCAATTTCCAGAACTCGGCTCTCTCCTCTCCAACCAGCGATCTCATTCGCGCGCCCAGCTTTCTAATCCACATTCATTCAACGGCTAAACGAAACTCCCAAAGCTCCCCTCTCCGGGGAACTCGGGCCTCCTGCTCTACTGCTTCACCCACTGCAGCTCCACGCGGCCGTCAGAGTCGCCCAAGATGAACACCTGCTTTAAAAACCTTTCCCGGGCTCTCCTTTGCTTACAGAAGTGGTTCTCAGCCTGGGTGCAGATGAAAAGCACACATGCCAGTGAACACAATCCACTCCAAACCCACTAATTCAGACCCTCTGTTTCTAACTCAACTCGGATGTGCAGTCGCAGTTGGGAACCTGGCTCCTTAAGTCCCAGCTCCTCTTCCGGCCACAAGCCATCCTAAGCCGGGACCTCTCTCCTGCCTCCTTGCTCACCGTCATCTGCACGAACAGCCCGGGGATGCTCCCCAAATACACCTGACCACTTCATGCCCAGGCGGTTTTGCATATCCCTCTGTGGGTCTAGGACCTCATGACTCAAAGTGCGATCCCCAGACCAGCAGCAGCATCCACCTCACCCGGGAAGCCAGAGCCGCAGCATAAGGAATCTGCATTTTAGCAACATCCCCAGGTGATCTGTAGGAACATTAAAGTCTGAGAGACACCCTGGATCCTTTCCCAGCTCGCATCTCTGCAGAATTCACATCATGCTTCCATCTCTCACTCGAGTAACTCTTCTGCGAAGCCTCTCCACCCTCATCCTCTTCCCTCCCAGCCCTCTCCCCCAAGGAACTAACCCTCCCCACTTCATGATACCACGTCTGTAGCACCCAAGCACCCAAACCAACGTACTTCCCTGTGCCCGTGTTAAGTAATGTTAGGACCAAACAAAATAATCTAGCTGTTCGCTTCGGGAAATACATGCTCCTAGAAGAAAACAATGAACCAGCTAGACAGCTGACTTACCAAGACTCATAGCTTGTGCATCAAGAGTGGCCCCAGGTCCTCACTTCACGGTGCCCGCCGATCCAGAGAAAGCTAGGAAGGCGGAACTCGGCCCAATCCTGACCCCACCGTGCAAGACGCACCTGAAACTCACCCAGCCCAGGCCCTGGAACCATACAAACACCCTGACCTCATCTCCGTTTTCGAGACACTACCAAGACGATCCAGGTTATGTTCTCCCTCGTCGTGGTAGATCTAATAAACGCAGCTCTGCTGAAGCAACAGGTTTGTCCAGTGGCCTTTCAGACAGTTGACAGGCAACGCACCAATCACAGAGTATAGCAGCTGTTTATTTGTATGGTGGCTATGACCCCGTTCCCGCGGCGCTGCCCCTTCCTGGGTTCTCTCTCTCTCTCTCTCTCTCTCTCTCACACACACACACACACACACACCCCACAGACTCGCACACGGAACATCAAAACAACACAACCAGATGACTGAAAAGCTGAGCTGGAAACAAGAAGAGAGAGGAAAGCAGAGTGAAAGGAAGGATGGGTCAAGGAGCAGCTGAGAAGAGAGACGGGGCCAAAGAGGGGAAGTTTCCCATCAGGCAGGAAATAACCGGTCCTGGGCTGAGCCTAGCAGGACTCCTGCTCACCCCTCCTCCCCGGAGGAGCTCAGGACAACTGAATTGAATACGGCAGAGGAGCCAGTTTCAAATCCGGACAGCCCAGTGGAATTTTAGGACGGAATATACAACTTGAACCTGAAACTAAAGACTCTTCTGTATCTTCTGTACATTCTAAGAGATTTATTATATGTACGGAGTTGTGTGTACTGAGTACTGAATACATGTATAATATGTACTTGATCACTCAATTGCATGTGTGTGTATACAGATATATAGAAATATACATATATATACATTTACTGTATATATATACACACATTTACTATATATACATCTACACACATACACACACAGTTACTCTATGTATGTATATACAGTAAATGTGGTACACATATATCAGCTTGGGTACCTTTGTGTAAGAATGTTTCTATTCCTTCAGTGTTATGTGACCTCTCTCTCTCTTTCCCTCTCTGTCTGTAGTTCTTTGAGAGCTATCAAGACAGAGAAAACATAGGTTAAAATTAAATAATAGAGACAAAAGAATCTTTTGAGCTTATGTTGAAAGGATAGGAGCAAGAATAATTACAAAGTCATGACCTTAGTAGGAAAAAACGTACTTGGATTTATCCAGAACTTTCTAATCCAAATATGAAAATATTAGCAGGTAATTTTTCAGCACTGATGAATTAATTATCTATTGCTACATAACAAATTACCCCCAAATTCAGTAACTTAAGACAACAAACATTTATTTTTTCACTCAGCTGAGTGACACAGCTGAGTGGTTCTGAGCTAGTGGCTCTGGGTCTCTTACAAGGTTGTGGTCAAGATGCTGGCAGGGTCTGCAGTCATCCAAAGGCTTGACTGGGGCTGGGAAGCCGCTTCCCATGAGCTTCACTCAAAGGGCTGCTGGTAGAACATCTCAGTGTCACGTGGACCTCTACAAGACCCCTCACAGTTTTCCCCAGAGGGAAGAGCAAGCAGGAAGAGCCCATGACTTTATGAGCTGGTCTCTGAAGCCTCACACTGTCACCTCCTCTTGAGTCAGTCATATACACACTACTGTATATAAAACAGACAACTAATAAGGACCTATTGTGGAGCACACGGAACTCCACTCAGTACTCTGTAACGGCCTACATGGGAAAAGAATCTAAAAGAGTGGATATGTGTATACATATAAATGATTCACTCTGCTGTGTCCCTGAAACTAACACATTGTAAATCAACTAAACTCCAATTAAAAAAAGAGAAGGGAGTAAGTCCAGCCCACACTGAACTACACGGTAATGAGGCTCCCCCTTTTGAAAGGAATGTTAAATAATTTGTGGACATTATTTATTTGTTTATTTTATTTATTTATTTATTTAGCAGTACACGGGCCTCTCTCACTGTTGTGGCCTCTCCCGTTGCAGAGCACAGGCTCTGGACGTGCAGGCTCAGTGGCCATGGCTCACGAGTCCAGTCGCTCCGCGGCAATGTGGGACCTTCCTGGACCGGAGCACGAACCCGTGTCCCCTGCAGCGGCAGGTGGACTCTCAACCACTGCGCCACCAGGGAAGCCCTATTTGTTTATTTATTTATTTTTGGCTGTGTTGGGTCTTCATTGCTGAGCGTGGGCTTTCTCTAGTTGCAGCGAGTGGAGGCTACTCTTCTTTGCAGAGTGCGGGCTTCTCACTGCGGTGGCTTCTCTTGTTGCAGAGCACAGGCTCTAGCTAGGCGGGCAGGCTTCAGTAGTTGTGACTCGTGGCCCTAGAGCGCAGGCTCAGTAGTTGTGGTGCACGGGCTTAGTTGCTTTGTGTACATAGTTTAAACCATCACATTCCTCCCACACGCAAAATACTCTCATCCCTCCCAACACCTCCCAAAAGTCTCAACCCTGTATAACATCAGCTTAAAGTCCCGGATGTCACCATTTCTTTATTTATTTATTAAAATATATACTTTACTACTTAAGTCAACAATTGTTTACTTTTTTTAAGATTTTTTTTAATGTGGACCATTTTTAAAGTCTTTATTGAATTTGTTACAATATTGCTTCTGTTTTCTGTTTTGGTTTTTTGGCCCTGAGGCATGTGGGATCTTAGCTCCCCTACCAGGAATCGAACCTGCACCCCCTGCACTGGAAGGCGAAGTCCCAGCCACTGGACCGCCAGGGAAGTCCCCAGGATGTCATCATTTAAACCAGGTCTCAGGACAGGTGAGTCTCCTTAGGTGAAGTCTTTAAGTACGGATCTTCAAGTAGAGTTCAGACTTTAGTTATGAACTAAAGATATTATCTGAAGCATCTATTAGTTATCTGTCACTCTGAGACAAGGTACCCCAAAGCTTATTGGTTTAAAGCAACATTTATCATCTCCGTTTCTGTGGCTCAGGAATTCAGAGAGAGTTTTGCTGGTAGGTCTGACTCAGTGTCTCTCAGGAGGCTTCAGTCAAGGTATCAGCTGGGGCTGTGTCATCTGGAGGCTTGATGAGGCTGGAGGACTTGCTTCTAAGATCAGTCACTGACGTGGCTGTTGGCCGGAGGCCTCAGTTTCTCACCATGTGGACCTTTCCACAGACCACTTAAATGTCCTCATGACATGAGAGTTAGCTTTCCCCAGAGTAAGTGATCCAAGAGCAAGCAAGCAAGATGGAAGCCAGGATGTCTTTTATGACCTAGTCTCTGAGTTGACGAATCACCACTTCTGCTGGGTTCTTTTGGTCACACAGAACAACCCTGATATGATATGGAAGTGGACTGCACACGCGGACTACACTTATGAATCCAGGAGGCAAGGCTCATTAGGGGCCATCCTGGAGACAGGCCAGCATGCAGGCTAATGAATTAGTGTTAGAAGCTGGACCCAGGAGCAATGTCAGAGGCCACAGAGTCTTGTAATGTTTCTGCCACTCTTCATATGATCTTCATACGGCAACAAAACTTATGGGTACCATGAATATGGGGGTCTTATACAATAACTGTTTCTACCAGATGAATGATTATTGAACGGTGATGACTGACCAAGAGGAGTTGTGTGAAGACAGCCCACAGACACAGGTGTTGCAGACACGTGTTTATCTGCAAAGAGCGCACTTTAAAGTCACAAGAACCTGGCAATTGTGGTCTTGGGAAAAAATCACTGGCTTTCTCTCTTCCTTGGTTTGTCTTCTCAGCTCCAAAAAGAGCAAACAATAGCTTCTTCGATGACATTTTATAGGAATTCAAAATTACATGTGTAAGGCAAACAGCAATTATTAAATTAAATCAAAAAATAACTATTGTAAAGATTACTTCATATTTCATGATATTGTATGGTAACCATGTGAGTTGATCGATGTCTTTCAGTTTTTGGAAAGAAATCTATAAATTCATAAAACATAAATCTCTCCCATTTTATATCTCATATAACCACATTTCAGAAAACTAATAAAGAAAAAAATCATCCATTACCCTGCAACTCTCACACAACCTCATCACCATGTTTCCTTCCAGCCTCCTTTTCTATGCACTTTTCCCGTAATTGAAGTCAAGGGTGTACATAGGGGCGTCCCTGGTAGCACAGTGGTTAAGAATCCACCTGCGAATGCAGGGGCCATGGGTTCGAGCCCTGGTCCAGGAAGATCCCACATGCCGTGGAGCAACTAAGCTCGTGAGCCACAACTACTGAAGCCCGCGTGCCAACAGCCCGTGCTCCGCAACAAGAGAAGCCACCTCAATGAGAAGACTGCGCACCACGACGAAGAGCAGCCCCCACTTGCCGCATCCAGAGAAAAGGCCCGCACGTAGCAACGAAGACCCAACACAGCCAAAAATAAATTAATTAAATAAATTTTAAAAAACTGTACTTAAAAGTCTGCTTTTTGTTTCTTTCACTTTATGTCAATACAGAAACTTCATGTAGAGTTTGACAAAGAAGCTATTCAAATTGTGTCACACTCGGAGCAGTGAGCTGAGGGTGGGAGTGGGAGGTGAAAGCTGGGGGAAGGAGGGAGGCATCACGGGTCAGTAAATGCTCAAGAAGGCTGTGTCACGATCAGCTGAGGCTCCGAGAAGCAGAAGTCTTGGAGGTTCTAAGAGGCCAACGAGGGGAAATAGTAGGAGGTGCTGAGAGATTCTGGAAGTTGTGGTCTAGAGGTGAAATTAGTTACCTAACCAATCTTTGGTCCAATTTCTCTTCTATAAATCACAGATGTTACGTGCACCTACCTTTATAGGGTTGCTGGTGGGGTGTTAGTCAAATTCATATATGTAAAGGGCCCAGAATATAGGAAAGATGTTATTACTAAAATGATAAGATTCCATGAATCAGGATCTAGGGTTTCCCAAAAACTGTTTAGCGGCCTAAGAATCCTTAACAGACCTCTTGGCCATACAATTTAGGCCCTAAAATAAGCTAACTCATGACTAATTTCTATTGTTTAATATAGGACAGTCCGTCTGGACATCAGGTCAGTGTAGGACTGATCGTTACTCAAAACCATTGATAACAAATGCCAATGATGACAGGAACCAGGAGGGCAACCCAAGGACAGGATGCTGGGAGGAGCATGAAACCTGGAGGGTGGAAGCCCACCTCCAGGGGGCAGCAGCTACTGGCCTCATTGCACTGTGGGAGTGTAGACTAGGTTGCCAGGTGACAGCAAGAGAACATTTTCATCATTCATCAGAATTAATGTGCTATCCCACAAAGCAAGGTGATGCTACAAGGATGTTTTTGGAAAGTTACACACACAAACCAACAGTGGTTAGGTAACAGGGTTTCCAGCACAGGGAGAAGAGCTACACTTTCTGTCTTATCCCCAACTGTTGGGGGTTATTTGATTTGTATGTTAAAATACAGTTAATTTATAATTTTTTTATAAAGCACACAGACTTACAAAATGTTTCAAGCAGTCCTACACTTAGAGCCAAGAAACCCATTAACTTTATTCAGCCCAGCAGTTCTCATACCGTTTGACCTGGAAGCTTTGCGTGCCTCATAAAATGTATTAACACCCTAGAAAGCACACTTTGGGAAAGGCTGCTCAGCTTTCAAAAAGAAGACCCAAGCAAACCAATCAACAAAAACACATAGGATGTTGTTACGGTGCCATATGTCCGGAGCACCCCAGAGCCGTTCCTCCAATGGTGCTGGCAGACCTCTGCCACCTGCCATCCTTGTATCATCAGCTGGGACACAGCAGTTACTCCTGAGGGCCTGACCCTCTATCCCTTCTCACTGGTCAGCTCACAGCGAACAGGTCTGAGCATCACATTAGCACTTAAAAATGTGAGTTTCCCCCTGAATCCTTGGAAAAGTTTTTTTTTTCTTTTACTATTTCTCTAACAATCACCTTACTACAGAGGCTTTATGAGCATGTGAAAGATAGAGAACTAGCTCCTCCGATGAGGCTTGAATACACTTGGTACTGTTGGAACCCTGCCAATGGTGTTACGATAAGTTATAATGACAACAGCGTATTTCTCACTGGCTTCTCTTTTATCTTCTTTATCAGCTTGTGAACATGGAGAGCAGGCTGTGGTAGCCTTGGATGCCTTGTCTGTAAAATGAGCATAATAATATTCATCTTACAGAGTTTTGTCAGCAAGAATTTTTTAAAGATCAAATAAAAAGGCAAACGTGTGTAAAACAATACCGGAGATGTAGCAGTAGCCAATCACTGACAACTACTGATATTCTTTCTATACTTCCTCTTGGAGGATGGAAGGAACCATGGATCTGACATGTGTACATTCACTAGAGTAAGTCACAGAATTGTAGTGCTTGCAGTTGGTTGAAATTTTTTAATAGGTTGGAAGGATTTTAGAAATGATCTTTTACAGATGATAAAGAGAGAAACTGAGGCTGAGAAAAATCAAGCAACTTGACCATGTTTTTCACATGCGTGTAAATTACCACCACCCCCAACACTTGGATCTCACACTAAGAACACAAAACCTCACTGAAAAGTTCAAAACAACATTCATCTGAGGTGAAGATGCCCATAAATCTTCACTTCACATGGTCCCAGGGATTCTGTAATTTACAGACATTTGAATGGTTAATAACACACTAGAACTTTCTGTATATCAATACTAAGTGACCTGCGGCAGTTCCCAGTATGTTACTTAGGTCCCTGTTTGCCTGTATTTCACAGTGCACAGGTTCTCTTAGGCAGGCATTGCAGGAATTAGGCAGCAAAACATCAGCCCATGCCATCACTAGATGGCGCTGCACCCACTCGCGGCGGATCTGGGGAAGCCGGCAGAGGGAGGGACAGCCCAAGCTTGAGGAGAAAACAAGAGAAGTTTAACGTCCGGGTTCTATTTTAAATGTTCATACTGGGCCAGGACAGCAGATGAGTTAAGTCTGCCATTATCCTGCATACTTCAATCTAATTAAATTTAATAAAAATAGAGCACAGCTGGAGAAGTGGCTGCCAGCCCAGCCTCTCTGGGCTCTATTGTGGGCAGAGGGAGGATCCTGACAGAAACCAATCTCCAAACTCTAGATCCGCCCCCAACTGAACAGGAAGTGAACGCACTCTGGACCTTCTTTCTAAGAAAACGGTGACCATCTGTAATGTTATTTTAGAGGCAATGGGAACTGAATGATAAGAGCTAGTGAAAGAGAACTGTTTTGAAAGAAGTTAAATACAAGAGCACTTAATGTTGGCATAATAAAGGGACATGGAAGAGGACAAACAGCACATAGAAAATAAAATCAGAAAGAAGAAAAATGAATGTTTCAGAGCAGCAAAGTGTGGTGACTTGCAAAGTGAGGCTTTTATAAGAACTCCGAGTTGCAACATTTCAGAGCTGGAAGGAGCCTTATAAGGAAGCAGAATTGGGCCGGAGAACTAAATAATTTGCCCCGAACTACGTAGATAATTCGTAGCCGACAACCACTGGACCCACATTTGCGCTAACCCAGAGCTCTTTCCACAGAAACACGTGGCCCTCTCTGCACGTCTAACTGAAAACCTTTCACAAAATCCAAGGAAAACCACGTAGAAACACCCTCCCTTCTGTCTCCACGGGCGGTGTGCACACACATCCACCATTCCTACAATACAGGAAATTGATGGAAGCCATCCGAAACTTCAACGGCGGGCACAGCTGCCGCAGATAACATATCACACGAAAGGCTGGAAATCCGTGCCGTGCACATTCACACAGGAAGCCCAACTCAAGCTGTTTTGACCCTATTTAGTAATCAGTTACATGCTCACAAAAGAATGCCAGAGCAAAAACAGAAGGGAAAGAAAAACCACACACACACACACACACACACACACCTTTTTCTTACGAAGAAGAATCAGTCTAAGAAATTTAAAGAGAGGCCCAGCTGGTTTATAGTTTTGCAGGAAATCTGGTAACTATTCTGTGATGCCATTGTCTCCGCCAGCCCAGGGTGATGGCACAGCAAGGCAGGCGCTGGGGTCATTCAAATACGTCAAAGCTGTATTTTACCTCAATCACACTTACATTTCAAGTGAAACTATTCTGGACACTTACATTTACATTTCAAGTAAATCACACTTACATTTCAAGTGAAAGTATTTTGGACCTAAACATTTCTGATAATTTTCAGATGTACTGGGGTTTGACAGGAAGTGTTGGGCAGACCTGTGGTTCTGCCACCCACTTCAGGGCTGTGTGATCTTGGGCAAGGAACCTAACTACTCTGAGCCTTTCTTCTACCAAAATGGGACTGAATACCTATGACCTCACAGGATAGGTCTGAGGAAGAAGTGAGAGCCGACTTCCTACAGCACAAAGGAGCAACCGTAGATATTCACCTCCTTCCTTCAGTACTTTTTTCTAATTCACTTCATTGGTGTGGACTTGGCCTCAATTAAAGAGAAACGTGAGAAGAAAATGGTTCATTATTTGGAGGCACTGCTGAGTTCTTTTAACCCTAATGTAGGCCAGGGGTTCTCCAAACATTTTGGCCTCAGAATCCCCTAAACTTTTTTTTTTTTTTTAACACTTACACTCACAAAAGGGGATTCTGAGGAGCTTTTTTAAAAATGTAGGTTATCAGTATTTACCGTATTAGACATTAATACTGAGAAATTTTTAAAATATTTATCAAAAAAATAATAATGCATTACATACTAACAAAAATTATGACGGTTTTCCCAAACAAAAAGTTTAGTGAGAAGGGTGATGTCATTTACAAATCTCTTTAATGTCTGGCTTATAGAAAACAGCTGGATTCTCATATCTGCTCTGCTTCTACATTCAGTCTGTTGTAATGTCTTGTTCTAGTTGAGGTTTATGAAGAAAAATCAGCCCCCGTGTGTGAGAGGAGTTTAATAGGGTTTTTTTTTTTAAAAAGATAATTGTACAGATTCTTTGATACTGCAACTAAATTGCTCATTTCTTTAAAGTTAATTTTCAGTGTGGAATCTGCAACCTTGTCAATGAACTTTTAAAAGTCTTATATGAAATCCATTCATCTATTTTGCTCTTTGTACAGTTCATTTTCTCATGCATGATTCTGTAACATTTGGAAAATTATGACTCACTGAACTATATAGATCATTCCAAATGTTGACCTATTTTATCATACAACATCAAAAAATCCCACTATTCATATATCACCACCAATCTCAACAGAAATGTCTCTATAAGGAAGCTCTCAAGCTTCCTGTGATGGATACAAGTTTTCCATAATTCTAATTTTCTCTTGAAAGTTAAAATTTTATTGCTGGCAACTGATAGTGTCTTTGTTTCACTGGACAAGCTCACTTTACTCATTTTTGGCAGAATATGTGTGAAATGCCCAAGTCTAAATAACTATAGTTTGTCTTTCATTCTCTAAAGTAAAAATGATGTTCCACGACAAAAAAAAAAAAAGAGCCAATTTAGCTCACGATTCAATTGCCAAGTGTTTTTCCTCAAGGAAACCAACATATTTCACTATTCAGCAGAAATGTTCTATGTGTATTTCCCATTTCACACAGAATATGAAATAGACACGAGGTCGAGATTTCATAAAATGAATAGCTTTTACTGATTTATTGAGGACATTCTTCAATGAAACTGGAATCTGTTTTGCTGTGAGTGTGTGGTGACAGTTTGGTGCCTCTGCTTTGGTTCATGCCCTACCCTCTTTTGCTTCTGTGCCATCAGTGGAAATGTCACCACAGTGGAAAAGTCAACATCTTAATAAGGTTATGAAAATAGTTTTGATGTTACAGACTCTCTGAAAGGCTCTCAGAAACCCCTGCCCCCGGGGCTCCGCAGACCACACCTTGAGAACCTCTGCGCTAGCCTCCTTCCCACACCTTGGCGTTCGTCCTTCCTCGGCTCTCCAGCGCTCCTACCTTCAGTGAGCTCTGGCTGCTCTGAGTTCCCCCCGGCAGCGCTCAGTGGGATGTCCTATTTCCCCAAGTTCTCTGGTTTACAACTGACTATATCCTCTCTCTTCTTCAACAACAGCAACAAAAACGACTGCATACCTGTTAACGTGCCAAACACTGTTCTCAGAACTGAAAACACAGTCATCAAGAAGACAAGCAAAGTCCTTGCCCTCATTATCCTTATATTTTCGAGGGAGAAGAAGAGACAATAAACTTGCAAATAAATTACATACAAGATAGTTTCCAAGTCCTGCGATAACCACGGACTGATGCTGACGGAGAGAGACAGGTGAGGCCGAGTGAGATGGCCCCAGAACGAGAGGTGTCACGTTTGTGCACCCAGTGTGACTAATGGTAATTAATGGGTACAAACGGGGATGCGTGACGTTTCCAGTAAACTAGCTGGCGTAGAGCTGGAATACCTCATGGGAAGCTGGGAAGAGGAGGAGGGGAGAAGGCATGGTTCTTCGTGTTTCAGAGGAGGGCTACCGTGGCCCTTGCTGGGGCAGGGGGGATGGCAGCAACCAGTCCTCCAGGGGGAACGCAAGGCACTGGGGGGAAATGAGCTAAAAAGAGTGGCTGGGACTTGGACAAGAAGGCACTCTGCCCTCCGAGGGCCGATGTGGGGCTGCTGAAGTATTGTACTAGGTGCCACCTGGTCTGCCTGGAGGCTGGTGGGAGGGGACCAGGAGGGAACGGAATTACCTGTAATACGCTACTACGACCTTCCAATACCCTGGTTGCCACACCCAACTTACACTGACATCCAGAAGCTGGCTGTCACTTCTGCTCCCAAGTACTACAGAGCCACTTCTAGGATACACTAACATTTCCATCCAAACAGTACACGCCTAAATTGGGGCAAGAATAACCAAATAAAAATAAAAAAACAAAGAAATCACACCTAACTCGAAAGAATGACTTGGAGGTTCCACTAAGAGAAGCACTTTGCCGGGGAGGAAATCATGCCACGCCCTTGAGAAGGTCTCTCTAGAATTAATTCTTGCCTGGCTTTCCTCTTGCCTTTACCCCAGCAAGACCATGCCATGGTTCAGGCTGAAGGACCGTGTCCTCTGCGGGGTGTTGGGGTGGGGTGCAGCTCTCCGGAAGTTTCCGGTGTTTTCTCTCATTGACGCTTTTCTGCTTAGTCCTGGGAGTGGTCTCTTCTCTGGAGCTCAGCTTTTCACGCCTCCTTCCCCTGCGATCCCCCTCCTTTGACTTCATGTTCCTCCCTCCAAGACCCACAATTTTGTTTCACAAGTTTCGCACTTTTCCCATGAATTACTGTAACCGCAACAAAAGTATATTTTTATCTTTCCCTGGTCACGTCTCTTTAGCCACTTCCTGTTTTTCAGAAGGGACACACTGGAGAGGTCGCGGGTCTCTCCGCAGGACACCACACTTCAGGCAGATGGTGTATAAGCGAATGGCAACGTGAAAAGCCTCCCTGCTCTAGAAATGCTCATTCAAGGGCATCCATGCAAACCCGTCTACCCATTAAATCACCAACGATTCCCTCTCCTAATGAAATCATAAAATTCTGGAGGGTGGGGACCTTTATATCGCTATAGCCCCAGGCCTTGCGGATTGCTGAGGCTTTTACGAGAAGAATGTCAGAAAACACGCTCCACTCTACTACTCAGCCTTCTTCATGCTGTTCCCAGAGGCAGCTGGTGTGGGTGGCAGTGAGCAGGGCAGTGGGAGGGCGGGTCTTTCTCTAATCTCTGTTCCAAGAACAACAGTACTTCTGCTGTAACCGCCCCTTCCCTGATCACGTCGCTTGTCATATGCTCCCCTTTTGCGTTGCCTCTAAAATGTTTAAAGGCAAATTTATACAGGGCCACATTTAGCAGCCCTCCAGGACCTTATCACCAGCATCTTAAGAATCAGATCCATGCAAGGCAAAGGACCACAGCTTCATCATTTCTGCCCCATCTTCCTTTCTGAACTCTGACCTGTGTCTTGGCTACAGTTTGTCTTCCGAAAATAGACCCTTGTATAAACGTTAACAAGCTGGTCCTGCATCTCCATCGCAGGGACATTTTTCACTTTTCAAAATCCCATGAATCACAGTGAGCTTTCACTTGGGGCCCTGGGGAACATGGCAGGGAAACAGCACATTTTAACAACGTTAAGGCAAGTCAGCGTCGCAAGGGAGCCAGCAGGTTCCCACAGCTGCCTAACCTAGTCTGGTACCACCGGCGCGCACTCTAAGTAACACGTGGGTCATCAGCGGTGGCTGCCTGTTGCCTAGGATGGGGGTAGGTGGAAGCCATGAGTGGGTGGGCGGTGGCCAAGGGCCAGGGAAGCCAGCAGGAGATCACAGAGAAAATAAGCAAAGCTAGAGATGAGCTGTCCACTTTTCCTTTGTCCATTCTTCTGAGAACTCTATACTTTATAGTAAATTCACATCCTGCAAAGTACATCCTAGCTGGTCCCTTTATCCCTCTCCATCCCAGATTTTTAGCTTTATATCCATCTTCAATCCATACCTCCAGCTCTTCGGTTTCTGCAAAACAGCTGATTCACCTCTTAGCTTCTTGAAATGGAGCTTGCTTTCTGTCTCATTGAGTCTGCTCAATCCCTTGCTTTGAGTGTCTCTTTACAGCCTTTGAGGACCCTAAGAAACCACTGGCTCCATCGCCCCTGGCTGAACCAGTAACCATTGGTAGGCCTGGGAGAGACTGCACTCAAAGATCTGATCAAAAACATGTTTCTGCTTAAAATCAGTATTAAAAACTAAACACAGAGTTACCATATGATCCAGCAATCCCACTCCTGGGCATATATCCGGAAAAGACAAAAACTCTAATTAGAAAAGATACATGCACCCCAATGTTCACAGAAGCACTATTCACAATAGCCAAGACATGGAAGCAACCTAAGTGTCCACTGACAGATGAATGGATAAAGAAGATGTGGTACGTATATACAATGGAATATTACTCAGCCATAAAAGAACGAAATAATGCCATTTGCAGCAACATGGAGGCAACTAGAGATGATCATACTAACTGAAGTAAGTCAGACAGAGAAAGACAAATATTATATAACATGTGTGGAATCTAAAAAAAATAATACAAATGAACTTATTTACGAAAGAGAAGCAGATTCACAGATTTCGAAAACAAACTTATGGTTACCAAAGGGGCAAGTGGGAGGAGGGATAAATTAGGAGTTTGGGATTAACATATACACACTACTATATATAAAATAAACAACAAGGATTTACTGTATAGCACAGGGAACTATATTCAATATCTTGTAATAACCTATAATGGAAAAGAATCCAAAAAGGAATATATATATATATATAAAACTGAACCACTCTGCTGTACACCTGAAACTAATACAACATTGTAAATCAACTATACCTCAATAAAAATTTTTTTAATCAATATTAAGTAAATAAAATGAAAGTTGTGGTTCTTGCCCAAATCTTAACTCTCCAAATATCTTCCTTCAACTTTTTCACTTAATTTTTTCAGTATAATTAAGCTCATGGAGACGTGAAATAAAAGGAGCTGAAATCCTAACCCAGGTAGAATTTCTATTGTGTAATATCTGCTCATTTATTTTTAGACGAAAATTTATCCTGTTTTGTAACCTTCCACCCAAGGCCTCCACGGAAGGTAGTAAGCATCGATAATGTTGAGTTTTAAGAAGCTGAGATTCCACAGCTGTTATTTTTCTTCAGCTCCGCACAGCCGAAGAACAAAGACTGCACACAGCCTCCCTGCGAGCACTCCGGCTGCATCTACACCATTTCCTAAAGCGAGCGCACTCTGGCGGTTTCTGTTAAGGAAGAGGAAACTTTCCTCAGCTTCACTCCCAGAATACAGGGCTTGAGTGTGTGGGAGGAATCAAGTGGACTTGACAAACACGTGACACTCACACCGGGGGGACAACAGATGGACGGCTTCCGCCTTACCTGCCTAGGTTTGGTGAGGATATTTCCTATAGAAGAGGACCACTGTGGCCCAATGGAAAGAACAGTACATTCACAGGTACTTTGACGGATTTAATTTTGGTTTTGGTTCATCGCTCCAAAAACTGAATGTGTGAGGAAAAGCACTCATTCCCCAACAATGTTATGAATTACATGGCTATGAGCAGAACAACTGTTCTGGTTTATATCCTGGTAGGTGGCCACCAAGGCAGAGCCAAGGAACCCAAAACCCAGGTATTAATCCCCTGTTCATTCCTCACCATGCCCGTTCTATACTGTACTAGTTGGGGTTCTCCAGAGAAACAGAATCAGTAAGATGTATCAAGAGATTTATTTGGGGGCTTCCCTGGTGGCACAGTGGTTGAGAGTCTGCCTGCCGATGCAGGGGACACGGGTTCGTGCCCCGGTCCGGGAAGATCCCACATGCCGCGGAGCGGCTGGGCCCGTGAGCCATGGCCGCTGGGCCTGTGCGTCCGGAGCCTGTACTCTGCAGCGGGAGAGGCCACAACAGTGAGAGGCCTGCGTACCACAAAAAAAAAAAAAAGATTTATTTTGAATTATCTTCTCACACAACTGTGGGAGCTGGCAAGTTCAAAACCTGTAGGGCAGGCCAGGAAGCTGGAAATTCCAGTAGGAACTGATGCTGTGATCCAGAGTCAGAATTCCTTCCTCATCAGGGAAACTCAGTCTTTTCTCTTAAGGCCTTCAATTTATTAGATGAGGCCCAACTCACATTGTGGAGGATAATCTGCTTTACTTCAAATCTACTAATTTAAATGTTATCACATCAAAAAAATATTCTTAGAGCAACATCTAGACGAATGTTTAACCAAACAATTGGGCACCACAGTCTAGCCAAACTGACACAGAAAATTAAGCATCACACCCAGTAACTGCTCAACAAATTGATTTGATTGGATAGGAAACCCCAGACAAAACATGTTCCTGAGCCACTATTTCTTCAGCTGAACAACGTAAGGTTTAGACCTCATTCCTCCAATCCTGGTCGTCCAAGAGCAAACATTTAAGTCTTGAGAATATGGAAAATCTATGGCCTCTGGTCTCCTTGGATGAGTTGATGACTTTTAAAGAGATGATAACACGGTCACCACACGGTTACCCCCAGTGTCCACAACAACAGAACAAATACTATATAAAGTTCTGCAATGCAAAGAGCCACCTTCCTGCTGTTCTGATTTTCTCTGGCCTAATCACACAGAGGGGCAGGCCTCAAGTTGCTTATGGTGTCCAAATCCCCAGATCTCCATGGGACAAGGGCTCCGACTCTGCCCTGGAATTTAGAACCTAGGAGTAAAGGAAACGCCTCTTAAATTGAAGGGAGTTCACAGAGAAGCTTCCAGAAAGGCTCCAGTTCCATCCTTTACTCCTGGTTCTTGGTTGTTTTTTTAACCGGTCCAGGAAGGAAATAACATCCAGTGTCTTTGGCAGATTATCAGAAGAGGGCCACCGAGGAGGAAGGAAAGTCAAAACACAGTCATACCTTTTTCCTCATCTTGGTGCCCCGATCTGCTATTGAATTCTTTTCACCAGAGTTTGTTGTATTAGTTTGCTTGGTAGTTCACAACAAACTCCCACAAACGGGGTGGTTTCAACAACAGAAATGTATTGTCTCAGAGTTTTAGAGGCTAGAAGTCTGAAGCCAAGGTGTGAGCAGGGCTGGTTCCTTCTGAGGGCTGTGAGGGAAGGATCTGTTCCAGGTCTCTCTCCTTGGCTTGTAGACGGCCGTCTTCATGTTCACATGGTCTTCCCTTTACAGGTGTCTGTCTCCAAATTTCCTCTTTTCGTAAGGACATCAATCATATTACCTCTGTAAAGATCCTATACAGGTCACATCCAAATAGTCACATTCTGAGGTACTGAGGCTAGGACTTCAACATATGAACTTGTGGGGACACAATTCAACCCATAACACTTGTTCTCTGCCTATGGCTGCTAGTTTCCCTTCACTGTAGATGCAATAAAACAGTATCATAGGAAACTGGTATTTCTGTAGTGCTTTGTGTTTTTCAAGGGAGATGATAATCTCCTGGATGGAAGGAACCTCATCTATTTACCTTGAATACCCTAGAGCAGGAGTCCCCAACCCCCGGCCACAGACTGGTACCAGTCCACGGCCTGTTAGGAACCGGGCCACACATGAGTGGCGGGTGAGTGAGTGAAGCTGCGTCTGCTGCCGCCCATCGCTCCCCATCTCTCGCATTACCGCCTGACCATCCCCCCACATCTGTGGAAAAACTGTCTTCCACGAAACCGCTCCCTGGTGCCAAAAAGGTTGGGGACTGCTGCCCTAGAGCAGTGCCTTGTCCGTGACACTCAATAAATAAATGTTTGTGGAATGGACCAGTCATCCTCTCATTTTATACTTTCCCCATCTCTCTAAATATTTTCTTGAGCCCCTAATCAGAGGTAGCATCCAAGGGATTGCTATGCTTTGCTTGGTTCAACCCAAGGTTCAAGCAGATGAAACCAATACAAAGGAGAGCCTAAACACCACGGCAAGTCCTGCTCTGAATCCCTACATCAAATACAATGGGCATTTCTTTTAGGTGATGTTCCACAAGGAGAAAAAAGGCAAATATTTTAGTTCAGTTCTGGTAACACACAGATCTATTTCTGTTTCCTGTCCGACTCCATGCATATGAGGACTTTCTACACCAGGAAGGCAATTTGGTTCAGAAATGTTTTCTTTCATTTAGGGTTCTGTTTGTTTGTTTCGGTTTTCTGAACTTTCAGATCACTGATTGCGCCAAATAATTAAATCATAAATCTGGCATTTTATGCATGTAGATTACATCTTTTCAAAGTTGTTTGTATATGTGGAGTTTATCTGAAGCAAATGTACAGGCAAGGAGAAACCCCTGGACTTATTGCCAATAGAACTGGGCTCTTATGAAATCCCAGATGTCATGTAATTTATTTCTACAGTGTAGAATAGATGGATAAAGCCAATGGTTTGTTTTCCATGAGGCTTTGAGGGGTACTATACCTTAAAGGAGTTAACACAGACACAGGTCTGGAATTTCAAAGATTAATTCTGCCATGTTGGATCAAGCCCAGGAAAAACCAGCCTCCGAGTTAGGTGATGTTAAGAGTTATGTTCATTACCCTTTATAGCTCAGAGTCATCCTTCTCTACCAAAGGGACATAACTCTCAAGTAAAACAGATGATCACTTCCTTAGTGATATTGCTTCCTAAGAAGCAAACAAACTGGTACACGGAATGAGAATAAAGGGATGTGGGCCCTTACTGTTGGGTAGAGGAAGGTTTTTCTTTTTTTTTTTTTAAAGAAGATAACATTTAAGCTGAGATCTAAAGAGCAAGAAGCCAGCTGTATGAAGCTCAATTTACAGACTTAGTGATGGATAAGATGAAGGCAAGTAGGGGTGAGGGAGAGGGAGAAATCATGTAGGACCCCCAGGCGTCTGTCTTGTGC
Source organism: Neophocaena asiaeorientalis asiaeorientalis (assembly GCF_003031525.2). Classification (NCBI taxonomy): domain Eukaryota; kingdom Metazoa; phylum Chordata; class Mammalia; order Artiodactyla; family Phocoenidae; genus Neophocaena; species Neophocaena asiaeorientalis. The sequence continues at coordinate 13,752,878 of NW_020175192.1, forward strand.
ACCTGGCTTGGCGGTGCTAATGTTCCCAGAGATCGCAGAAAGTGGGGAGCAGAGGACTGAAGGAAAGTCAAAGGTTACGCTTTGGGTATGTCATGTTTGTGATGACTGTGAGAATTCCAAGGGGAGATGTCAAGTAGATACGGATGCATCAGGATCCTGGCTGGAAACCAGGATAATTCGAGGAGAGTTTAATAGGAGGACTATTTACAAAGGTGTGAGCAGAGTTTAGGACAAGCAAAGAGAGATGGTGCGGTACATCTTGAAGCTAGTAACCATGCATAGGCTTGAAACAGCAGGTGAAAGGGGCAGTAACTGGTAGGGAGAGAGAGACAGAGAGAGACAGTGCTGGTTAGATGGAGAGGGCCTTCTGGTAGGCACCGTGGCCCTCAATAGAGAGATGCAGTCTGAGGTGAACCACAAAGAAGGAGCTAGGTACTAAATCCATTGACCTCACTCTCCTCCTGCCTTTCAACCTTCCGCTGGAAACTTCTATTGGCCAAACCCAGTTGAAGTGAGAGAGTCTGTTGATGTAGCCCACAAAGGTCAAAGTGCCAAGGGCACAGAGGAGGGTCAACAAGAGTAGAGAGTGGTTCTAGAAGGACAAACAAAATATACAACACATAAAAAAAATATATATACAACACAAGGCAGTTGGATATACTGAGCTCTATTAATGGCAAAGTAAAGTGGTGCAACCTCTATGGAAACAGCATGACAGTTCCTCAAAAAAGTAAAAACAGAATTATGACCCAGGGTCTTGAAGAGATCTTTGTACACCTGTGCTCACGGCAGCATTATTCATGATTGCCAAACAGTAGAGGCAACCTGAGTATCCACCAGCAGACAAATGGATGAACAAAATGCGATGTATACATATTTAGCCTTGAATAGGAATGAAATTCTGACACATGCTATAACATGGGTGAACCTTGAGGACATTATGCTCAGTGAAATAAGCAGTCACAAAAATACAAATACTATATGATTCCACTTATATGAGGTACCTGGAGTAGTCAAATTCATAAAGACAGAAAGTAGAAAGGTTGTTGCCAGGGGCTGAGGGGAGGAAGAAAGAGGGGGATGGAGAAATGTTGCTAAGTAGTATAGGGTTTTAGTTTTGCAAGATGAAAAACGTTCTGGAGATTGGTGTCACAACAATGTGAACGCACTCAACCCTACTGCACTGTGCACTTACAAAGGGTTAAGATGGGGACTTCCCTGGTGGCGCAGTGGTTAACAATCCTCCTGCCGATGCAGGGGACACAGGTTCGAGCCCTGGTCTGGGACGATCCCACATGCCGCGGAGCAACTAAGCCTGTGCGCCACAACTACTGAGCCTGCACTCTAGACACTGCGAGCTACAACTACTGAGCCCACGTGCCACAACTACTGAAGCCCGTGCGCTACAGGGCCCGTGCTCCACAACAAGAGAAGCCACCACAATGAGAAGCCGAGCACCACAACGAAAAGTAGCCCCTGCTCGCTGCTACTAGAGAAAGCCTGCGCACAGCAACAAGACCCAACGCAGCCAAAAATAAATAAATAAATTTATTTTAAAAAAGGGTTAAGATGATAAATTTTATGTTACATGTATTTTACCACAAATTAGAAATTAAAACATTTTATAATTTTGTTTTACTTCATTTAAAAATATCAACTGAACATCTTTTCATATCAATTGAAAATTTTTTGGTACTACCTTAGCAGTTACATAATAGTTGATTTTATTATTGCATATCTTATTTAATCAAATCACTGTTTTTTGAAATTCAGGTTTTCTACAAAACCAAACATCATAAACAAACTGCAATGGACAGCGCTTAGCTACCTCTTTGACACACGTGCAATTATTTCCCTAGAATAAATTCCTAGAATGGAATTGCTGGGTCAAAGGAGAATACGGCTGTGTCAGGGATGAGACTAGGGTGGGAAATGCAATATGAAAGCTGAAATATGAAAACCAATCAACAGAGACCTGAAGTGGGGTGCGATATAAATTAAGTGCTGTATAAATATTTCTGATTGGAAATGTGATTTACTCATTCATTTATTCCTTATATAAAATGTACTGAGACTCTGCCATGCACCACTGTTCTAGACACTGTGATATCACGTTGTCCTATTAAACACTCTCCTATCTCTCAAGGAACTTAAAGACTAGGGAAGAGAGAAACAAGTAAATCACCAACTGCAGTGCAGCTTGGTACATGAGGGAAGGGAGAGATGCCCAAGGGCTAATGCAAGGAGAAGAGGAAGTTCACTAATCAGGGGAACTAGCTGTGTGTCAGTGAGCAGGGTTTTGAGGGACAAGTCAGAGTTATTCAGACTTCGAAAGTGGATAACCACATAGCATAGCCCACCTCCAAGATGGCACCCAATGACCCTCACCTGCTGGTATTTGTGCCCTCATGTAGCCCCCTCCCACAATGGATCAGGGCTGTTCTGAGCGCCTGATAGAGAATGATGGAGGTGACAGTGTGTGAACTCTGAGGCTAGATTATAAAAAGCACTGCAGTTTCCCTCTTGCTCTACTGGATTGCATGCTCTGGAGGAAGTCAATGCCCAAGCCATTCAAGCAGCCCTGCGAAGAGGCCCATGTGCAAAGGAACTGAGGCCTCCCACCAACAGGCAGCGCAACTTACCAGTCAGGTGACTAAGCCCTCTCAGCAGGGAATCCTCCAGCAGCAGTGGTGACTGCAGCCCTGGCCAACATCTTAACTGTGGTCTCACGAGGCAACCTAAGCCAGAACCGAGAGTCATATAAGCGATTACTGGTTTTGTAAGCCATGAAAAAGTTCTGGGGGATTTGCTTCTTGGCAATAGTTAATTTAATATACCACGTATCAAGCAGAGCTTAAGATGTCTAAAAATGGGAGATATTTGGAGTGACCCGAGAGAAGGTTACATGTGGGGAAAGCGCAGGAGCTGGAGCTGGAGAGCAAAGCAGGGCTAGATTATTCCTGGCCGTGGTACACTCTGCCATCCTCCCCTTCCTCCTTGCCAGCGGAACCAACCTCGTTGACGTGTTAGGTGGCCATGTGGATGAGGTCACACTGCGAGGATGCGTGTTAACAAGGTCAGTGGGCTGAGGGTAAGGCCTTGGCTGGGGGAAAGCCCTCCAAGGGTGAGCAGAGGCAGAAAATTACAGCCGCCCAAGAAAGAGTGACCAATGAAGTAGGAAAGAAAAGGAGAAAGTGGAGTTCCAAAAGTTAGACTTTCAAAAAAGGGGGAAGGTTGATGGCGTCAAAGGAAACAAAGAAATCTAACAAAGGGACTTCCCTGGCGGTCCGGTGGTTAAGACTCCCTGCTTCCACTACAGGGGATGCGGGGATGAGGGTTCGATCTCCGGTTGGGAACTAAGATCCCTCCTGCCGCGTGCACAGAGCAGCCAAAAAAAATTTTAAAGAAAGAAAATAACAAGGCCCGAGAATTGGGCACTGGCAGGGTCACCATGGCAGCCCCTGTGTCCTTTGTTGGGACTGTGGGAGCTTCAAAACACTGGGTCCAACCCTCTGACTCTGGTAAAACCCCTCACCTCTCTATCTCACCCCTTTGTCTCCTCCCATTTTCTCTTTTCTTCGCTTCCCATTGGCCATCTGGCCTCTTCCCTGCTCCCACCTTAAATGTCTTTGCTTTTTGCCTCTCAGTGCTTGGAAGAGTTTCCCCACAAAGGTCCACACTGCTCTCTCCTTCGCCACCTTCAGGCTGACGCCCCTGTCGTCTTCCGCGTGCCTGAGTTGGAACCTCCCATCCCCACTGCCACACATTCTCTATTCCGTCCTCCCCCCTCTTGCTCCCCCTACTGATCACTCTACAGGCCACATCTTTTACTTGATGGTGCTCATTGCACCTCCCCTTCTCTACGGTGTCAGCTCCAGGAGTTTGAACTGTATTCCCAGAACCCAGCACTCAAGTGTTCTTTAAATATCAGTTAAATGCTGCAGAAACAAGGCACAGTTCCTGTTTTCAGGACTCGTGACCTCCAACCAAAGTGTGACAGCTGCTACCTTTGAGGCAGGCACAAAGCACTAAGAAGGCTCCAAGGAAAGAACGACAGAGGAAGTAACTTCTGAGCAGAGAATACAGGAGCAGGGGAGGTGGAGAGTGAAAGGGACATCATATTCTGATGTGTCCGGACCATGGGGTGGGAGTGGAGGCAGGGCGTGATTGAGACCAGACTGTAAAAGGTTTGGAGACAAGCACACTAAAGAGCCTTACCTTTATCCTACAGGCCAGAGATTTTCAAACTGTCCCCTGCGGAGCCAGGCCACTCGATGCATTCCTGCCTCCACTGCTCTACATATCAGGCTTCTGATTAGTCCTTCTTTTGAAGGCTTCAATTCCACCACCAGACTTTGAAAACCATCTCTGTTGGTAATGGAAACTGTGGTCTTAAAGAACCACCACGTGCAAGTAGTATCAATCACTCCCTTTGATTGAGGGCAGGCAAGGCCTGGGTGGGGGGGGGCGGGTAGGGGGGCGTGAGAACGTGCAGGTTTTCGGACTCAGCTTTGACAGCAGTGGGGCGTAGGAACCGAGGTTGGGCTTTGAGTAGAGCTCGCACTTTACCAAGGCTCAGCAAAGGACAGCGGTGGAGCAGACCTGCCTTCCACACACGTAACACACAAGTCCCGCTGCCTCGGGGCGCACCTGCGGTTAGCCCCTGTTGCACTCCCCGCTTCCCAAGAGATGAAGCAACTCGCTAAAGACACACCCTCACTTGCTGGCGAAGGGGGGAGGGGGGTTAGCTCTCCCAGCTCTGCCGTTTTTAATGCATTGTTTCAAGTCCTAAGCCACCAGATAAAAATAGTGCAACGTCTGGAGTGAGTGAGGCAAGGGCAAAGAACGAGGGGGTAGGGGCGGGAGCGAGGCGGGTAAGCAAGGGAGTGCGGGGGGACTGGGTCGGTTCCATTAGGACCAAACCCGCTTCCTTATCTGCAAAACCGGAGAAACTCGTGCTCTCTGAGCCACCTGCTCCTTCGGTGACACTTCTTTGCTTTCAAAAACTGCATCAGATACACGAATGTGCCAGATTCCCATTTTTCTGTCAATTTCTAGGAAAATACAGCTAAGGGAAGGAAAGGAGGAGTTTTCCCTTCCTGTATCACACCCATAACTCAAAGTGCTGACCTTCAGGAGTCCGCGCGGTGCGAGGGTGGCGCGGAGCGGACTGACTGCCTAGTGGCTACGTGACTGCGCGCTCGCCGCGCCCCTCGACGCCCGGGACGCGTGCCGCGGGCTGGCTCCGCCCCGGCGACCGGGCGAGGAGGGGCGGGGCCCCT
>NW_020175192.1:13758370-13867739 GCF_003031525.2 Neophocaena asiaeorientalis asiaeorientalis
CTCCCCGCCTCCTGCGCAACTCCTGGCGTCCAAGTCGGGGGAGCGTGCCATGCAGACGCACTTCCAGACGCACGCACCTCCCCCTCCTTCCTGTATCCAAGACGCACAAGGTCGGCAGCCCTGAGTCTTGGCTTCCTGGTTCATAGACTCACGACTTGGTGAGGCTCCCTGAGGGCCCTTCCAGCTGCTCTAAGGCCTGAGGCTGTGGTTTCCTGAATGATGCTTTTCCACTCTGCAAACATTAATGAGACCTAATGAGACCATATCTGTGAAGTGTCGTGAGTTCCTTGGGATAAAAGTGCTGATTAATTTGTCATTCATTGCTTATAAAATCCACTAAAAATGGCATTTTAAAATCAACATTTACTTAGATATAACAACCTTCCTGTACAGCTTGCCAGATACTTTAAACATCAGGCTGGGATCTGAATCATTAGTTCATTTTTACGGATGAGGTGAAACATTGTTTCTTATAATAGTAATCATCATGATATCATTATTACTGAAAGTGGTCCATTCTGAGTGAAAAACATAACTTGCTAAATACATGGATCTCTGAGAAACTCTCCTGGAGCCACCTTCAAAGAACGCTCCCCATCTGACCTTAAACAAAAGGAAAGGGCAAAGCGATGTTATCTTTTAAGTCAGGAAAATAAACAGAGTTTTCTATTTTCTTCCCTCTTTTGTAAGCACTGATATTTGAGAGGTTTCTCACCAGCACGTGAGCCTAAGCAAGGCTGGGGCCATCTGGGGGGGCACCTAACTGTATAAGTTGTGAGGCAATGGAAAGGGGGGCTGCGGTTTTTCGGGAAATATCTTCCTGCTCTTTTATTGGTTGCGTGTCGTCGTCTCCCTGACCCCTGAAAATGAGGCAGGGTAGAAAGGAATGAGATTTGTCGGTATCTACTTGCTCCCTTAGTGAGGCTTGGGTGATGAATGTCCAAGGAACCCCAAGGGTAGAGGTCAAGCTGCCTAACTGGTCTGGTGTGGGCGTGGTGAGGGTGATAAAGGAATCCCATCTGCAGAGCCCCTTGGATGCGGTTTAACCTGTACTACAGGCCTAGGAGACAGACTGCCATGATTCTCTCTGTGGCATAAAGCCCAGGAAAGTTTCCTCAAGTAAAACAGCTGGGAAGTCACACAACCAGCTTTCAAATCCAGCTATCTGAACTCCAGCTTCAGAACTGTCTCCTTGTACTCCAAAGACACAGATGTCATGAATGTTCTCATGCATCGTAAAAGTGTTGGTCCTGGGATGGCAGAGACTGTGGGGGAGTGAGATGTGGGTCTCTCCAATCTACCATGATCTGGCTTCAAAGCAGTGGGATTCATGGAAAATAAGGCTACACAGCAGGAATTGGCAGACTATGGTCCATGGGCCAAATCCAGCCCGTCACTGGTTTTTGTGTGGCCAGCAAGTTAAAACTGGATTTTACATTTTTTAATAGTTTAGCGGGGAAATAAAAGAATAATATTTTGTGGCATATAAAAAATTATGTGAAATTCAAGTTTCCATGTTCACAAAGGAAATTTTATTGGAATGCAGCCATGCTCATTGCTTGCATACCGTCTATGGCTGCTTTCGCATTACAAATGCAGAGTTGAATGGAATTGATGTTCTGTAAATCAGCAATACTGAACCATTGCCCCTAAGGGAAATACAGGGTTAATTTCCTGCAAGTCTCTGGTCACAACATTTTTGTTAACAGATCGATACATAACTTTATTTTATGTATTTCTGTTTAAAGAAACTTTATTTCAATATATATTGTTCATTCATTAAGGCTGAACTCATGACCAACTGGGGTGTAACTCATGCTTGGACAAAACTTATGTAACTCATGAATTTTCCCCTTTTAAAGCACATCACAGCGTTCTTACACATAGGAACACTAGACAGCACTTCAGAGCACTACACTTGGGGGCCGTTTTAAACAGCAAAATCACTCACAAAACGCAATAAACGTGACACTAAATAGATCCCAAAAAGGATGTTTGTGTACAGTGTGAGAGCTGAAATACGAAGGCAGAAGTTTGCCTTGTTCACCCTCAGTGCTGGGAACATGGGTGTCAGGTGACTCGCATTTTTTGCTGCTCTGCCCACACGTGACTGCCAAACCACCAAAGGTATTGATTTGGGGGTTACACAGGTAAATGTTAGCGAGTAGGGGGCTTCCCTGGTGGCGCAGTGGTTGAGAGTCCGCCTGCCGATGCAGGGGACACGGGTTCGTGCCCCGGAACATTCACAAATACGGAACCCAAGAATAATAAAAATCAACTCTACTTGCAACAAAGACCACATGGCCTGCAAATGCTAAAGTATTCACTGCGTGGCCCTTTACAAAAACAGTCTGCCATCTCCTGCTCACCAGTATTCTCAGCCTTCACCTGAAGAGAGTGAAACAGGCAGAAAGGAACTGACTCCTCCATAACGGTGTCCAAACTAGCGGGAGCTCAGAAAGAAAAGCAAAACAAAACCAGTCACGAGGTCAGGAAACTGGGGGCTCACATAGTTGAATGTGGGGAGAATTTTCAAACTGTGGGGCAAAGCTTCAATGTCTTCCGTTTGCAGATCTGGTTTTCATTCAACAAACATGTATCTATACCTTTGAATTTGCAGGAGTTGGTGCTGAGAATTGGAAGCCAATCAGTTACTAGTTTAAATAGGAACGCCCTCCCTTGGTCAGTGTCCTGAGAACTGAAGTGTAAGGGGCCGCTGGGAGGAGAGGAGACTTGAAACGTAAGGCCTGGCCATTTCATAACTCGAATCATGGGTCTCTGAAACGGATTAATCACTTTCTTTGCTTGTTAGGACTTTCTAATGTCCAGAAAGGGTTGGAGACAGCTCACAACCCAAGCATGTGTTACAGTAGGAGGAGGGAGACTAACAGGATAGGTGCAGAGGTCTGAGGAGTGATGCAGTACCATCAGGCAGGCAGGAGGGGCCACGGACTTGTTCCGTTGAGTTTCAACTTAAATTCTGAGGCTCCATCTCAAAAGACAAGGACAGAGGAGAGAAAGTCAGTTCTGAGAGCGCACTCGGTGGAAGACAGGCTTTCTGCAGCCCTTAGCAGTAAAAGCCTTTTCTGATTGAGGTCTCTTCTGGTGGACCCAGAGGATGGAGGGGCCCCAGCGGCACAACCCAAGCAGATCCAACCCAATGCCTAACTGCGTCCTGGTCTCCTCTTGGGGCTTCCCCAATGAAAATGCAGCTCTCTGTTTTCTTTGGAAAGAGGATTAAATGTCTAAGTATTTACTTTTCTGATGTCTGGCTGTATCCAAAGAAAGAACTCGAAGTACCAAGAAGAGTGATGGACTGAATAATTCTGAAATAACCCTTCACAAGGAACTCTTTCTCGCCTAGCCTTTGAATAAGAGTTAGAAGGCATCCGTTCATGGGCTTAGAGAGACCCTATTTTGTGTCATTAATTGAGAGGCGATCCGTAGACTTTAGAAATATTTGAGTACTGTGGAAGGTGAAGGGATCAGAGGCCAAGCCAGGAATTTTTTTCAGGAAACAGTTCGGGGTCCGCCCTTGCCCATGAACAAGTCACAGCTTTATTTTACAGAGAGGGCTCAAGGTGATTTCATCCTGGAAGATTTTCAAAGTCCACCACCCCCTGAAAAAATTCCAGCAATGCTTACACTGTACAGACAGAAAAACCGTGTTTCTCCTAAGCCCCTTGTAGAGTCGAGTATACCTGAAGTCCCTTTATGCTTACCCTGACCCTTCATCTAGGTGACGTATTTCTTCGTCCTGTTTCTTGACATGGAGACAGATACTCAGAGAGTTTAAGAAGTAGAGTCCTAAAATTCTGATCCCACTGAATTTGCCCATTAATCAATCATGTCCTGTTTCTCCCAACTACGGGTACTTAGTGGTATCAAAAGAGTAGCCATGAATGGAAGATTAAGCCGTGGGATGTAGGCTGGATAACGACAGCGTGACCTTCCCCGTCTTCCACCCCACAAACACACACACTGCAGAACGGGCATCTCAGCCTGGACATAAACTGATGTGATTCTCCAGCACTGCAGTGTGGCCTTGAAAATCCTTGCCGGGGCTCAGAATGCATCCTAGCCAGCGGAAGCACTGATCATCCACTGTAGCGCCCGATCTTACGGAGTGGATCTCCCTTGAGGAGCATCATCCAGTGAGTCATTGGACTGGGTCTCTCTGCCTTGAAACCCATTCCTCCCTTCCGCCTCCCTGACCCCTACACTCCACCACGAGCCTCTGCGGGTTTCTAAGCAGCTTCTTATACCTGAGACAACCAGGTTCTAAAGATAATGCTAAAAAAAAAAAAAAGAAAAAAAAATCAGATGCATAGATTTATAAGCCCTTTCGTGTAGAGGATTAATTTGAAGGATTTGTCAAGTCCAGAGGTCTCTTCCTGGCTTGGTGGAATCCCAGACTCCCCTTGTGGACCAGGCTGGAGAATTCCAGTCTGAAATCTCATCTTTGAATCAGGATGCAGCCTCCTCCCCGTGGTCCAGGCAGTTTACACTGACGCACTTAAAGGACACAGGGAGGTCGGTGTAAGTAGCAACTGGAGTCGGAACCGAAAACCTCCGCCCTTGAGCCTCATTTACATCTTTTTATTTTTTTCCTCCCCAGATTGTTGCGACCACATTCATTCTCTTCATGGCTCCTAGTTGCTTCTTCCAGAGGTGATGCTTTAGGCAAAGATAAGAGGATATGAGGAGAGGCCCTTTATCTGGGAAGAGAAATGTAGAATAGAAAACAGAAGGTGGTAGTTAAATTACATACAATACATTTCTTATCCATTAGGGACAGATGTCTGGCAGTTCAAAGATTTTAAAAGTAGCCTTCCCCCAAATGCTTTTGTAAGCCTAGATTTCTATTTGTGAACTGTATGTGCTGAGTGAAATAAATATCTGAAGAGTCTGTTGCTTGTTTTTTTAAAAGGAGAGCCACTTGGGTAAGTGAGTAGGTAAATGACTGGAGAAGTCAGCTAAGAAAGAGTCACACCTACCAGGATGCACATAAAACAGAGCTCCGCAGAAAATGGTCAGAGTAATTTGAAGCAGAGACAGGAATGCAATTACAAACAGATCTGGTAAAGCCGGAGACAACTGAGATCTTCATTACAAAGGGGGAGAAACACACGTAGCGAGCATCTGGAGTTGAATCTTACTCTTGCCATTTGCCAGAACGGGAAGACCCAGCATTCAATGCAAATACTTTTGTCCATCTTTGCCCTAATTAAAATTTCTTCCAGGCTTCACTAGTCCTAACTCTGAGGATAAAAGCTTATTGAGATCCATTGTCTCATAGGGTGCAAACTGATAATCCACCATCCAGTGCTCAGCTGCAGGCATGGCCTGGAGGAAGAGATTCCTGTATCCAGCACACCCAGACTGCAAGGTGGCCTCCTCTCCTCCATCTTGCTGAGCCCAGAGCTGCCGCTGGAGCTTTCATGGTAGAAAATACCCGTTCTTCATCCTCTGTCTTCAAAGGCAAATCTCCCTGTAGAGCAGATTGTCTGTGTTCTGCTCCACACACATTTTTGGAGCTCTGGAAATATGCCAGGCACTGTGTTCGGTGTTGGGAACAGAGGCAGGAATAAGGTAATGTTTGCCCCTAAGAGGTTGCTGTCTGATAGCAGAGCCAGACCAAAACCAAAACAAACCGAAACACAAACCCAGACAATGACAAAAGAATCTGGCAAAACAGAACCCAGAGGGAGACTTCACCCACCCTGGTGGGCTTCTTAGAGTCTCTGGAAGGATGACTTGGAGTTAGCTGGGCAGGATTTTTAATTTTCCATTCATCTCTTTTACAGAAGTGTTTGGAAATGTGAGCAGGCAGGACCCTTTGGTCACCTCAGGAGATGCCTGTGGCCCTGCCAGGTGGCTCCCAACTCACTAAGTAGGACAGTGAATAAGAGCAGAGCATTTGCTATGGGTTCCCAGACTTTTGGCCAGCCAGGATATCATTTTATTTTTATTTTTTTAATCCTCAGAAACTTCACGTTTTGAAAACTGATGTCTTTCAATTGAAATGCATTAATTATACCTAACTAGTTTTCTCATAATTTAAATAAGTTAATAATTTAAATGACATATAATTATTATTAATTATAATTTAACAGCCAGTTGAAGCTTCTGCTTATCAAAGGATAGCAAATGACACTACACTGGGGAGGATGTCATTTCTTATAAAGTCAACCAAGTGTTTTAATTAGTTTGTACAGACTTACTGTGCTAAGGCATGATTTGAATTAGCCTTTTCTTGTCTTTTTTTTTTTTTTTTAAGATATTGAAGTAAGAACTGGTTCTCTTCTCTGGGAAACACTAACTTGGTGAATCAGGGACTGGGTCTGAGTATCAGAGAGTCTGGGCAGGGCAATTTCAGACTTTTTTTTTTTTTTTTTTTAAGGGAAGCCCCAGACTCTTTCTTATTGATGTGCACCCGTATTCCATTTAATTGAGTTTTCTGGTTGCTGCCAGTCACTCTGTTCCATTCCACTTCTCCATGACGCATCCAGCCCCTTATGGAAATGATGCAGAAACAAAATTCATCATCTCCAATTAAGCTAGGGCATACGGGAACCTAACACATCAAGTTATGGAGAAAAACCCTTAAGTTCCTGGTAATTATCCAGGAACCTTCTCCCCTTCCCACAGCCCTGGGATCTTTCGTACTGTGACCTCCAGGTACAGGTGGCCTCTCTGTTCTTCTCCGGGTCAGGACGTTCCACGGTTTCAGCTACCGTTTACCCTTCCTTCCATGCCTTATGCCAGGCTTCTCTCAGGAATTCTTGTCCTATATCTTGTCCACTACCCACAGGACAGCTCCGCTGAGATGCCCTCAGAAGCCTCAGTGCTCTCACAGTTGAACTCACCGCACATTCCACCCTCATCTCAAATGTGTTTCTGCGTATCTCAGAGGCAGCTGCAGCCCCTCCCTCCAGGCTCTGGAGCTGCGATTTGGTGTGTAAGCCTCACCCCCAACAGCTCATTCCAAAAAGACTGTCACCAAGTCCTGTTGATTCCGCCTCCTAATTAACTGTGTTCCCAGTGCCTAATCCCCTCTGTCCCCATGGCGCTCTCTGGGTCCTGGTACTGGTGATCTTGAGAGGGAGGATTTCTGAAAGGGACTCAGTACTGCCTTCCTGGCCTCCAGCCTTCTTACCGAATCCACCCTCCACACCACCTGCAGACTTTTCTTTTAAAAAGTCAGATCTGGGCTTCCCTGGTGGCGCAGTGGTTGAGAGTCCGCCTGCCGATACAGGGGACACGGGTTCGTGCCCCGGTCCGCGAGGATCCCACATGCCGCAGAGCGGCTGGGCCCGTGAGCCATGGCCGCTGAGCCTGCGCGTCCGGAGCCTGTGCTCCGCAGCGGGAGAGGCCGCAACAGTGAGAGGCCCGCGTACCGCAAAAAAAAAAAAAAAACAAAAAGTCGGATCTGATTCTATCGCTCCCTTCCTTAAAAGCTCTGCAAGCTTCCCATTGCCTGTAGGGTAACGTTCAGATTTTCTAGAAGGGTATGCAAGACGCGCTTCTCCATCTCACAGGTCCCGCTTCTCCTGCCACACCTTCCCTAACAGAACACCTCCTCCCTCCTCCCTCCCTGCTTCCTCACCAAGCCAGGCTCCTCCAGGCTGCCCAGCGTTGCCCCTGCCTGGAATGTATTTCTGCCCTCTCCCCCTCTTTCATCCTTCAACACCCAGCTCAGATGTCATCTCTTTCTCTGGGTGTCGGGGTGGAGTCTCCACTCCGGCACATTTTATTGAAATGATTTCTCTGTCTCCTTGAAAAGACTAGAAGCACCTCCAAGTCAAGAGGGATGACTTATACTTCTGTGGCTTTCCTCTGTTGGTACCTAGTAGATATTCAACAAATGTTGGTTGAATGAATAACCAAGTAAAAATGCAGGGCTAATGCTGCTGAATTCTAGAGACCCCCATAAGGAAACAAAGCTGTCAGGTCTTCACCACTCTGCTCATGGTGTCTGGCCACCCAGGCTTGGATGGTATTAATCTTAATTAATATTAATCTGATGCATATGGATAGTTTATTTTAGGCACAGGTTTAAACTAGGAAAGAATAAGAAACAGACATCTAGAAGTAATGATACTTAGTACTTACTATGCATTGTGCATGGTTGTAATTTCTTTACTATTATTATGTCTATTTTACAGATATGAAAACTGAGGTTAAGTAACAATTTCCTCGAGATCACACCCTTAGTGTCAATGGCGGTTTTACTCTGAGAATCTGTCCAGTCTGTGCTTCCACCTGCTACATGAAATGACCTCTGGTATAATGTTAAAAATAACAACAGCTAACAGACTCTGAGTGCTTACCACATGCTGGGCTCTGTTCTAAATGCTTTATGTGATTTATCTGATGGGAACGCAGACAGTTTAACCTAGTCATGCTCTGTTTTTCTTATCTGTAAAATGGGATAATAATGCCTCCAACCTTTTGGGTTTGCAGTGAGGATTAAGTAAGATAGTACATGGAAACACTAGAATTGTGCAGACCTACCTGCTTAAATGCACAATTATTCATGCAACCCAATGGCTACTCACAGCTTTAGGGAATAACGACGGAGAAAGTGGAAATGACACTCCTGGCTGACAGCGAAGTGGGTCCCAGCCCTAGAAGAGTCAGAAGTGTGAATGAAAGTCACACCAGAGCACCTGATGGAGGTAAACTCAGAGAGAAATGGCTATCACTGCAGCATTCATGTGCTGTCTTATTGGAGAGAAAAACCTAAGCCCCTCCAGGTGACCGCTGTCACCCTAATGTGACTTCTAGCCCATTTGTTGCTGCAGTCTGCAACCTCAGGGCAGTCATAGCCTCTCTAACCCTGCTTCCACTTCTGGAAAATCAGATGGTGGGATTTAGTTATGTTGAAAGTTCCATCCAGTTCAACATTCTCTGATCACACAGCTCAAGGCTCTGGTTGACCAAAATCCTTTATCAGCCTGTCCTTCCTTGCTGTCCCAGAGCAAAGCATCCTCTTTTTTTCCTTAAAGTCACCCTCTGTCCTGTGAGCACATTCTTTCCCCATCACAGAGGGACTATGAATAGGCTCTCTGTATTCCCTCTATCTCCACTGGCAAGTTTCCTTTGTCTTCAAACCTGTGCACATGTGTCCCTGAACTTAACAAAACTATGCCCAGATCTGCCTTCTCCAACTACCCGGCTATGGCTTTACCTGTCTAGCTCAGTGAAAGACCATTAATTCTCTCCCCAGTGCCTTACCATGTCATGTAACCTTCCCTCTGTGACAACTTCATATAGCTGTCCTTGCCCAAAGAGGGCAACGGATAAAGAATTCCTTAGCCTATCTAGCAGAGATAGATTGAATACCTGTAAATTAATAGAAGCAAGAGAAATACAAAGTGACCTTTCTGCTTTGCATTAAATTAAAGGAAGCCTAAGAAACTACAGTGGTTTTTTTTGTTTTCTTTTGGTGTGGTTTGGTTTTTTTTTTTTTGAGGGATGTGGGGTGGGAAGCGGAGGCACGTGGAGATGTGAGAGATGGAAAGAGATGAAGGAAGAGACAGAAGGAGTCGTCCAGGCCACGTGGGAGACCAGGGGAGGGTCCGGGAGTAAAGCTGGTTTGAAAGAACAAGGAGAAAAAAGTCATAGGAGAGAGGAAGCATTCGTGTGAAGGAACAGTGGCCAGCGTGAGGGGAATCCAAATATCAAGAGGATGAGAAAAGGAGGAGGCCAAGGAGTTAGTGTGAAAATTCAAATAAGAAATGGCATTTCATTAGGCAATATAAGAAAGAGAGTCTGGCTCTCTGGGTGTCTCCAAACACAGAGGTAGGTACAGGAGGGGTGATGTAGACTTAAGAATTTTAGCGAGTATATTTTAGCCATTGGAAACCCAGCACTGTTCCTTCTTTTGTTTGCTCCCTCCCTGTACTGTTTCTTTCTTCTTCTGTTGCTTAAATGAGGGTTTTGTTGGGAGCCAGTGTCCCTTATATTTCCTGATTTTATCTCTATTTGTACTATTCTTGGCATGGAATGGGTTTAGGATCAGAGAAAACTAGAAAGTGGGTGAAACCAAAGAAACGAAGTTATCAGTCTTGGAAATTACTTTCTTATTCTGTTGGGTCTGCTTTGTCATGAAATGGCAAAAAAAAAAAAAAAAAAAAAAATCACCAAAATTGTAATCCTGAAATTTAAATGGCCGCTGGTCCTTTGATGTCAGGCTGACCTATCTCCTGGAGTCGTTGAAAAGGGGGAGTTCGTGGAGGGTCCTGTTGGACCTCTCAGGGTCAGCCAACTGGAGGTGTCCATGGGTGACCCTGTGGTGAAGATTAACCTGACCCAAGGGTGTTTACGGCATTAGGTTGGTTAAAAACAAACAACCGCTGTATGCGTATCCTGCCTTACCAGTCAGGTTGCTTTGCTTCTGGAAACTTATCTTCTTTCCTTTCCGGATGGTGGCAGGAAAACATATCCCATTTTCAGTATTCTGGGTCATGGGGTGAAATACCCTTTAGCTCTTTGAGATACTGCAACATTTTGCATGGTCCCAGGGGCTTCACCTCTCTTCTTGCTTTAATAATCTTTACAGTCTGTGTGAACTCTTCATTTCCTGCTTTCCTGGAATGATATTAATCATCTATTCATATTTTTACATTTTAAAATACTGCAACAAAATAGAGCTTGCCTTATGTTTGTGGTTGAAAAAAATACATCCTATCCGCCAGCCTTGGAAGTCAAGAAAACTAGTTTCTCTGGAGCATGACATTAAATCCCCCTTTTCCTTGATTAATTATCTGAGTATCAGGGTTGGGAACCATCACTCAGCCACAGACTGGTGATTGGGAGGAGTCTATGGCCTTTGGACGGTCTTCAGCTTAAAAGCTTTCGTAAGCTATTTTTCATTAAGAAAACTCTCAAATCATGTGCCAGTAAAAGTTATTTCGCACTTATTTCTAAGATGCCTCTAGACTTGATTAGCAGTTTTAAATAATATGTATCTATATTGAAATTTTTTTAAAACACATTAATTTTTTTTTTTTTTTTTTTTTGGGGTACGCAGGCCTCTCACTGTTGTGGCCTCTCCCGTTGTGGAGCACAGGCTCCAGACGCGCAGGCTCAACAGCCATGGCTCACAGCCCAAAAAACACATTACTTCTTAGTAAGCGCTACTGTTTAATACCACAAATATTTGACAACTTTGAAAAAGACCGGAAGGTGTTAAGAAGTATAGTGAAGAGTCCTTGGAAGCAAAAAGCTAGGACCCCGTGTGGAATATGTATCTTTACCTTAGAGCTGTTACCACTGACTTTTAAGTTCAGACACCTCACCAAGAACTCTTATCAGTGAAGGATACCTTGGGCTCTGACAGCTGCTGCCGGGTAGCTGGTCTCACCAGCCTGCAAGAAGGCCTGGACACCAGCGACAAGGAAACCGAGGGGACAGGAGCCGACCACGAAGGGACCACTGTGGTTGCTGGGACCGCAGCATCTGTGAGGATGCCTGGCTTGCGGCAAGCCGAGGAGAATATTTTGAATTACAGAACGTTCTTTCAGATCAGCTACAGCATTATCTGTGGTTTGGTGATGTACAAATACTCTGGCAGCAAAGAAAAGAGGTCATCCAACTCAAGCTTGAGAAGTGCGGGAGCTGGCCACAGGCTGGGGGCGACACAGTTTTTGTCTTGTGGCTGGTGGAATGTTGAGTGGGTATTATCTGACCCGAAATATGGATTTTTACAACTATTTACTATATTTCTTTTTCCTTCCTTCCTCCCTCCCCCCTCTTTCTTTCCTTCCTTTCTTTTCTTCCGGCCTTCCTTTCTTTCTTTCCTTTCTTTTTCTTTCTTTCTTTTCTTTCTTTCCTTTCTCTTTCTCTTTTCCTCCCTCCCTCCTTTCTTTCTTCTTTCTTTATTTCCTCTTCCTTCCTTCCTTCCTTGGAGGATTATTATAGGTGGAAGAGAGAGAGAAGAATTGGATTGCTTGGAATTATTCTCAGATCTTTGGAATAAAAAGTATACTGTCCAGTCCAGTAGCCACTAGCTACCTAGAACTGTTTAAATCTAACTTAATAAAAATTAAATAGAATTACACATCCAGATGCTTAGTCTCATCTGCCACATTTCAACAAGAGCCACATGTACTAGAGCAGGGTGTTCTGTCATACAGTGCTGTTCTAGAATTTCTTGAGTCCCTTTGCAAATACTACATAGCTACTTTATTTCTTTAAGCGTTCCCGCCTCTTTAAACTTTTTCATTTATAAAATGAGGCTAATAAGTTCTCCTTCAAAGGAATGCTATGGGATTTAAATGTAATATTAATTGAATAAGGCATATATTTCAGTACCTAGCACATTATTAGGCTTAATAAATGGTAGCTCAACAGCAAGTCCTCTCAGATGTGAGCCAAACACGTTTGTATTTGTCAAGTACCTGTAACCTACGGAGCTTAAAAACATTTTCCTTAGGAATCAGACTATTTTTATGGGAACAAGTCACTATTTTTGTGGAAACAACATCACCAAATCATGGCTGATGATGAGTCATAAAAAGAGTAAGGCTTTTGCTTTCCACAGTGCTTTGTATCTTGATAGGAAAAGAGAAAGAAATGAAAATCCCCTATGAGGAACAACATTTCTCGCCCTCAATTTTTTTTTTTTTTTTTAAGTCTAATGAGATGAAAAATCTCTGCAAAGAGGTGTTTATACTACAGTTGTCAACACAGCCTTGGGTCCAGACAGGCAAACCGGCTGCTCTAATGGGAACTGTGTATACACAGAGAGGGTAATTACTTTGAGCTACAGCTGCCAACATGATTTAGCAAACTCCCAGCCTGAAAAAAACTGATCATTCCCTGAAGAATGGGCCCAATTTCACTGCAACTGCACAGACCTACCTGAGCTTTCCCTGCCACAGGCTCTTTGAGGTTTATTGTAATTTGCATTCCTTAGGCAAATGGAATTTAAATTCCTTAGGCAAATTTCATCCTGATGGAACACCAAGATGACATGCATGCCATGATCTCATTGTTTAGGATTTCTGCTTTATAATCATTTATGTATGCTTCAACAGGCAGGTGGGGAAAAGCATTTGGGCTAAATTCCACTTTGCTTTCATGAAGGCTCCTTTACCTTCCAACAGCTCTTGGTTTTCAAAGCACCTTCACAAATATGTCAGTTGCACTTCATGATGTCCTTGCGTGGTGGGCATCACGACGAATTGCAGAAAGTCACAGGACCGGCCTTCTGGTCCTGGGCTGCAGCTTAAGAAGCCTGTAAGTAGTTATGCCCCTTGTATCCATGAAGCAATGCAAGCTCAGACGGGTTGGGTGGGTTGCAATCTGACCACACGGCAGATCGTTCTGCGCTTGCGGGTGGGGAGGAGCAGGTCCTATGCCTCACAGGGAGGCATCCCTGGAGTCTCGGTACACTGCAAATCACGTATTCAATTTGCAAACAGAACTACAAATTCTTTCAACCTGAAACAAAACTTTTGCCTCACCTTTATCTTGACCTCCTTAATTTCTCCTTAAGCAACTCAGTAATCGGGTGACAGAATAATTTCTTGGCAACCTTGACTAATGTGGTTATTTTGCTATGGATCTTCCTTTTCCTTGCATTCTTCCCAATTCTGATGCTGATGCAACGTGAGTGAATCGGCCCTTACTGTGAGTTTGCCTCCGGATTAGAGAAAGATCGGCAGATGGGAGACGGTCTGGGGTAGAGGTACTGAGCTGGAATTTCAGCTCCTCTTTCTGGCTCTGGGCACCTTAATGCGTCACTAAGTCATAGCCATAGTCCTTAGAAGGATAATACCTATGCTTTGTGGGGTGCGTGTGAGGATTAAGCGTGTGAAAAGTGGACAAAGGTGGCATAAAGACCCATGAGCGTAACTATAACATCCCACACACCTCTCTACTGCCTTTGTTTTCCCCCGGACACACACACACCCCTAACCAGTGGTGCTGGAAAAGCACCGATATGAATTATCTTCCCTAGTTTTTCCTCAGTTTTTACTTTCCCAAAATCTCAGCTGTTCCCCTTAGCCCTGGGAGGGGAAAGAAAAAAACAAACCCTCTTAAGAATCCATTTAATTTTGTTAGAATCTTCCAAGTTATGCCATCTGTAAATTGGTAGGCAGGGTGCTATGGGGCGTTATCATTTCTATCTTAGTATCTCTGAGAGCAGATTTTCAGGGCTTTGGAATCTTCAGGTCTGAGCACTGTGTGAGTTAAATATAAATAGGTGTTGGAATAACTGACTAAATGAGGTAAATAGGAAAATGGGTCGTGACAAAAGCAATCTGAATCTACCTGGGTGCCCCTGAGAGCATCTCTTCCATCCTGGTAACCACATGTAGCCTATTACTAACTCATGACTCCAGAACTGTGCAAACAACTGAATTATTAGGTATTTCAGACATTTTGATTTTCCATTTTATATGGCTCTGAGGAAACCAGGACTGGAGGCAGAAGTAAATAAAAAAGGCTTTGGTCTGTATATGTGTTTTAAAAAAATTATATCGAGATTGGTTTTTCTCCTTTACTATGCCCAGAGTGAGTATTTGTCAAAATCAAATCTAAGATGCATATCACATTGTATCGGAGGAATGAGACTGGTTGAAATTCCAGCACAAAGAACTCTCTAATTTAGAATCCAGAGCATCTCTGTAGAATATCTATGTCATCTTCGCCAGTTTTTGAACTTTAAGGTTTCACTAGGTTTAACAAGTTCCAGTCTCTGCCATCTCAAAATGGGCACTGATGAACCAAAGTGAGGACTTAAGACAGACAGCATCCTAGCTTCTCTTCCTTTTCAAATAACAGACGCTGATTCAATCAATTCCATTTGGCAAATAATAAATTTATTAGGTGCCTACAAGTACAAAACACTGAAAGCTGCTGTAGGGGATTATAAAGACGTGTAGAAGAGCCCTGCTCTCAGAGAGCTTACAACCTAGGCAATTAGTCACAATTAGTAAGTTGTGGCGATATCACTTTAGGTGGCTTAAAGCAGAGTTCTTGAAAATGTTCACATCCTTCACATTCTCCTCTGGTCAAATATGTAAGGAATCCTTTCAACAGGAAAGCCAAACAGTGGGAAAACAGTGGGAAAGAGACCTTTTGTGGAATGAATCGGTGACCTTGGCTTTGCTTATGAGCATCTTTCAGTTGCTGTTGCTTATTCTTGTAACTTTCTCAGTATCGTTTCCTCGAGACCTTTGTTTGGAGAGCATCTCTGTGCTTCCTGAACCTTCACCAGGGTTTCCTGTTTGTTAGTGAGTGGCTCAGTTGCAGTTTGGCCTTGGAATGATTTGCAGTCCGATTTTTCCTGTAGCAAATCCGTATTTTCATTTTAGTTGATGCTAGGATGGTATGCCTTGCCATCTGTGGCTTTACGGGTGGGAGTGAGATGTGATACAGTGGAAAGCAGGCCAGACGTTTCCCTTACTTTAAACATTTAATAGTGCACTTATTGATTATATTCTGTACAGATATAGAGCAAGTTATAAACCTCTTATTTACTTTTTTTTTCACTTAGACTGTATTCATGTAAAGGGTATTTACATTAGCAAAAAACAAACAAAAAAAAAACAAACCAAAAAAGCCTTGAGGTACAAAATCCAAAAGAATATCTGAGGTATAAATACAAGTATATTTTAAATAATAATCTTTATCATGCTTTATCTGTGTTGGAAAGCACAGTGGACAGGTAGGCGTACATGTTTCTTAATAGAATGGTATATACAACATATACTCTTACAAATCTCAAAGCCATTAAAGTTGAATATACAAGTATATCTTCATGAGGCACGCTAATATCCCAAATACTCAAATTAAACTCTGATCTGTCCCCTGCCCCCTAATTCTTCAAGAACCTTTGAAATAACACTGACAATGGTAACTAAATTATAACAAAATAAAAGTCCTTCTTACAACTCTCATTCATACATTATTCACTTTTGATCCATATAAAATAAATTCACTAATACTGTCTTTTGAGCCAACCTTTACCGTTACAGTAAAACCTGTATAAAGACCACCCTTCCAAAGCCCTGCACTAGTGTGTTTTTGATTGTTTGTTTGTTTTTTACTGTGATTACTACTTTCCATTACTACTAAAATATATTTCCAGGGGGTTCATAAAGGAGAAGAAAAAGAAATGTAGGAAAAACAAAATTTTAAAAAAACCCCTATTTGCTGAGAAGGACAAATCCAATGAACATATGCGGCTTTCAAAAATGCCGTTGATAACCATAACAACAAGCAACTTTTGTGATTGGGTTAAATTTACAAGGGTTTCCTTGGGACACAGTTTCCTGTGTTCCCATACATAGTGCCTTAAAGAGTTTCTCCGAACGTGGAAATGCAAAGAATTGGCGGACACGTAAAAGGTGTTGATATTTGATTCAGGAGTAGATGTTAAGAGTGCTCAGTTTTCACATCTCAACTTAAAAACCAAAAAAACAAAACTGTGCTTTGGAGCTAGCAAGGGGGAATTTCCATCCCTGAATTCACCTGTACTGGATAAAAACAACTTTGCTATCTGCAATCAGGTCTAGAGACAAACTGTGTTTAAAATGGGCTATCCAAGTAAATTTATTACAATCACTTTTAAGGTAAAGAAGAGGTTGGTGGAGACGGAAAGTGTTTACTAACTCAGGAAAAAAAAACAACAACAGACAAGGGTGGGTTGTCTGACACCCCAAAATAAATGGGTTCACTTTCTGGATAATTCCATGGGTAGTCAGATATTCCAGGTTAAACTGAACCTGTTGCATCAAGATCCTTCTTGGAGGTGTCTCAGTGTGCCAGACACTGTAGCCCAACTTACACATCTATGCCATTCGACTAGCAACAAACACACATACACACACCCCTCTGTGCAAACCTTTCTTTGCTCTTCTCAGCGAGAAAATATGTCAAAGAGGACCAACTATTCCAGTGGATACACCAGTCCCTCCACACACTGCAAAGAAAATGACATAGGTACACGTACACAGACACCGACATCACAAGAGAATGACGTCTCTTCATTATCTTCCCTAATGTATTTATAGTTTTGCTTCTCAGAAGCAATTCGAATAGGAATACTTTTTTTTTTTTTTTTTTGCACAGTCATATATTCCAGTCAAGGTCCATAATACAGACCTTAAACGAATAGAAAGCAGCTTTAAAAATGTATCAAATCACTATAGTCAATTCCCACACTGCATCTTGTAGTTTTGTTTCAGGATCAGACACTGAACCCAATCTTCCAAGGACTGGCAAGGGTTCTAGAAACAAAGGCCCAGATAATGGACATGCTTCGGGAATCACCTAGATTTGGTGTCTTTGGTTTCAGTGCTCTGATTACTGAAGGAGTCTCGGATCTTTACAACTTCAGCTGCACACAAATGTCCAAAAGATTTCGTGTACCACTCTGGCATGTGGCCCCTACGACAGACAGGAAAGGAAACGCAAATAAATTATTCGAGTTGGAAAACCCTGAATCAGCTGAAGGGAGTTCTGAATATACTTCTATTTCTTGATCAGCAAAATGTGCGAGTAAAGATCCCTCTTTACTATTCCAAAGTAATCTGCTGGCACCTCCATTACACTTTTGGAACCAGAAGTTTCTCAAGGAACAACATACTGAGTGCGGATACTGAGTGAAACTGTTCAGGAAAGAAAGCTCTGGCGTGCAGAACAAGAACAGACCATACAGATACTTGCAGCATGGAGCTGTAAAGACTTCAAATGAGGATTTATTTAACAGGAGAGCCACTTTGGAAAGTTTTTAGAGGTTTGATTTTTCTTGTTGGTATTGCTGCATTTCGTTCATTTCCTGATAAGAATTCGCACTGATCTATGGCACAAAGTATAGGTCTAATTAATTACTAAAAGGGCATGTCACATTATTCAAACCTCTTTGAATATACAATGAGAAACATCTGATTGCTAATTCAAACTCTCATTTCCTGTGGCTTTAAGTTCATGGCAGAACCACCACATCCACATTGCTTTAGTACCATATTCTCTAAGGGGTGGAAATTAGTAAGTGGTACCCAGAGGACCAAGAAACATGAAGGAGTTACTTTATAAGCACCGCTCTTCACAGAGCATCCAAGATGCAGGGATGTATTCACTCAAGATGTCAAAAAAAAAAAAAAAATCAGCACTAGAACATACCTTAAGTCAGCTCTGCACATGTAGGTGAGTTTGGATTTCCCTGACCCGCAGGGTTCGATTAGATACCTGGCCAGGAGCACATTGACCCTCACTCCCACCACAGGGGCCCGGTCGTGATCCACGGAGGTGAGTAAAAGGGCACAAGCTCCCTTGGGTAAATTAGTCCTCCATGTTCTGTAGGGACAAAACGAGAGGGGGAAAAAATGGAGTTTCCTGGAAGCCGAGTTTAAATCGGGGCCTCACTCTTAGAGAAGGCAGCTGAAGGGCAGGATGGGGGCCACGCCGTGCATCCATCCTTGTGCAAGGACTCCTGAATGCCTAACTTCAACAGAGCCCCTTCTGCAGTGGTATTTAAGCTCACAGTCAGTTCTTGGAAAGAGGACCAATCTGAAGTGGGTCTGAAAACCCTTTTTATATTTCACAAATGTATTAGAACATGGACATCCAAATGTTAGTCTGTTGGAGAAGTTCTGGACTAATGATGTGACATTTCCTCAAAGATTTTTGGAATTCTTCTTTCAATAACATCTTCAGAGAATTTATGAATCACATATGAATCAGCTTTAACCACAGCTCACTTGGGACCCAAATGTTACTTCCTGGCTTCTGCATTCACTAGCTGTTTCTAACGAGAAAATCTATCCTAAAGGGGGCAAAAATCAGCTACCAGTGAACACGTTCAATGGAATGTGCCTCTCTTTCTGAGCTCGATTCCAAACGAGTTCAAACCATTTTCAGGGATGGACACACTGTTGGAATAAATGAGGATATATTTTTCATATTTGGAAGGGTTCAACGCTTTTCTGGAAGCAAACGTTCTATTTTAAATAATGTTAGCATCTTATAACATTCAGTGCCACAGAAGCTCTTCCTTGCCGCAATAATCAATCCGGAAGCTCTCACCTCAGAACAACGTAGTCCCGAGCAGGATGGGGTGCCATACTGTTTTGGACATACTGGTAAATTTCAGTTTGGCTGTCCAGGATCTCAATCACTTTTGAATCCAACAAGTCCAAGTCCCAGAGGTGCTGCTCTTTAAGTAGGCGCTTTAAGATTTCCTCAGGCGATGCAGGGACTTCAGTGGTTGCCCTCCAAAGCCTTAGAGGGGGTCCTTCACTCACCTGAAAAGAGGATGTACTCCTCAGTGCTGAGACAATTCCCACACACCTAGTCTCTGAAGGCAAACTACTAGCTGGGTACGTCGTCCTAATGTTTATTTCTGGCTTTAATAGGCTGCTGACCGCAAGTACATTCAAGATCAGGCCAGAAAGCCAATAGTACTGCTGGCGTCACCTCCGGTTATATCTGTTTTCCTGGGACCCATATTAGGGTCAATGTAATAAAACTAAGATTTATCTGCACTCCCAAGCCTGCATGGCCATCCGACTGTTCTCATTGTTTCTACTCAAGGTGGTAGAGACAAATCAACAAATACCTCCATGCACCTATCATGCAAAGCAATACAGGATGCCTCTGCCCTTAAGGGGCTTTCAGGTTAACCACCCACCCACCCAGCACTCCCTGCTCATTAAAGGGCCAAGAGAAGAGTGACTGAGAACAGGAGAGAGCCCAAGGGGATTCCAATCAAATGATGGAAATATCTAAGCACGTCGCAAAATGCCCAAAGGCCCCATACCATTAGTAAAACATTCCAGGGAATTCTAGTGTGTTTCTGTGGAACCAAAGGATTTCATTAGATATTTTGATTCTCCTGACACATGTTCAATGAGTACTATTCCTCACTGAACTGGTTTCCACTCTTACCTGGGGGATATGGATCACCTGGCTGCCTAGCTCTATAAGGAAGGGAATGGGTGACAGATGCCCAAGGAGAACTGTGTTGGCAAAAGGGTATCTCGTCTCTGATGAACCCAAGTCCTGACCACTAGAATTCAAATGGCTGACAACGGGGAGACGACATACCTTCTTATAGGATAGCTCAGCCTGCTCAGATGTAGAGTAGCTGACCCAGCCTTTGAATTTCTCTTTGACCTCTTTAAACAGGCTGTCCACGCAGTCCTGGAGGAAGTGTTGGTAGCTGGCTGACTCATCATTACAAAGGCGTCCCAACGCTTCTAGGGTAAGTGGCTTCAGCTCTTGTTCGGTGTAGGAATTTCGACATCGGCTCATTTCCTCAGGAACCTGGGAGGGACATGAGAGACATAAAGGAGGCTTGTTGCCCATCAGAGGAAGCGGCAAGATCCTCAAGGCAGTGCAAGCAGTCCAGTCCCCCCGCTTCCAACAGATGGAGGAGTGTCTCTGCCGACCTCATGTGGTATCGTGAGGACGCAAGCAGATCACCTTCATAAAGGTGCCTAGAAAGCTTATTTTTGTCTGAGGTCCTCTTCTTTAGAAAGTTACAGTAGGAGAGTAAGTGATTAAAATAGGGTGTACGTTGACGAAGACAGATTTTTTTAAATTGAAGTACAGTTAGTTGATTTACAATATTACAGTAGTTTCAAGTGTACAACACAGCGATCCAAAAACTTTATAGATTATGCTCCATTTAAAGTTATTGTAAAATATGGGCTATATTCCCTGTGCTGTACAATATATCCTGTGGCTTATTTATTTTATACACAGTAGTCTGTACCTCTTAATCCCCTTGCCCCCCACCCCCCTCTTCCCTTTCAAGCCACTAGTTTGTTCTCTATTCCTGTGAGTCTGTTTCTGTTTTGTTATATTCATTCTTTGTCTTATTTTTTTAGATTCCACATGTATGCAATAACATACAGTACTTGTTTTCCCCTGCCTGACTTATTTCACTAAGCATAATACCCTCCAGGTCCATCCCTACTGTTGCAAATGGTAAAATTCAAAATTTCATTCTTTTATTTATTTATTTTAAATTAAATTTAATTAATTAATTAATTTATTTATTTTTGCGGTACGCGGGCCTCTCACTGTTGGGGCCTCTCCCGTTGCGGAGCACAGGCTCCAGAAATTTTAATGGCTGAGTAGTATTTCATTTTATACACACATACCCCCTCCCCATCACATCTTCTTTATCCATTCATCTGTTGATGGACACTTAGGTTGCTTCCATTGGCTACTGTAAATAATGCTATGACCATTGGGGTGCATTTATCTTTTTGAATTAGTGCTTTTGTTTTCTTTGGATATACTCAGGAATGGAATTGCTGGATCCTAAGGTAGTTCTATTTTTAATTTTTTAAGGAATGGCCATACTGTTTTCCATAGCGGCTGCATCTCAGATACAGAATTTATTTCAGATAACTTGTTACTTCTGCTTTCTAAGTAAAGGGGTATGGAGGTAGGCAAGTTCATTAACATATTAGCTCTAATGAGCTTATACATTATAAAATATATAAATAAGACATTCTCAGACGACATATATACTCTTCAGCTGTGGAAAAGACCTTTTGGTTAAGATGTGAACAAGCTGGGGCTTCCCTGGCGGTCCAGTGGCTAAGACTCCACTCTCTCAATGCAGGTGGTACAGGTTCAGTCCCTCGTTGGGGAACTAAGATTCCGCCTGCCGCACAGTGCGGCCAAAAAAAAAAAGATGTGAACAAGTATGGTGCCCAGGATTTTGTCCTCATTTACATCATCCTTGACAAATAACAAAACTTCCCGTCTCCTTACCTGGAAAAGCTTCTTGCACTCAGCAATCATATGGGCTAGCCCTTGAGTGGCAGCAAGATTTTCATTCAAATCTTTCTGATCTGGTTTTCCCAAGCTTTGTTTTCTTTGCATTACCCTAGAGAGAGAAATAAGGGAAGGGAAAGATTCAAATATATATATATATATATTTTTTTTTTTTTTTTTTTTTTTTTTTTTGGTCCAGGGGGACTCTCAACCACTGTGCCACCAGGGAAGCCCCGAAATATTTATATATTTTAATCAATGTGTTATTCGAGGAAACCTAAAGGAGAGAAAAAGACTTTCACTGGAGGCTATTTGTCATTAAGTGGTTAAGGAAAGCTTTACTTTGGTCACTAGAATTTCTCAGTTGTATCAACGATGCACAGAAAACATGGAAGAGACTGTCTCTGATGAAATCTAGGTTATTTAAAACCATCACGTTAAATAGGTTCCTATTTAAACAGGGCAGCTTGTAAGGTCTATACCGTGTGGGGTGGCAGGAAGGAAAGGCAGCTTGGAGGAGTATGTGGGTGGCAGGCACTTGTCAAGGGGCTAAACAGGATCATTCCTTCCAGTGTAAATAAACAGGAGCCCCTCCTGTCAGTGAGAGAAAAGTCTATTGTTTCCTAGAGCTTTTGTCTTAATCTTATCTAATCTCTCTCTTCTGCTCACCTCTAGCTCTCTATCCCATTAAACACAGAACTAGTTAATTAAGTATTGTATGGCTTTCAGAAGCAAAGCTAACTTCACTAGCACAACCAGGCCTCACGCCTACAGCTGAGAAATATTTGTCAAGTTCCTTTACAGCTGAGGAAAAGGATCGGCAGGATGAATTTAGGAGAAAGGGGTTAGTGACACTTCACCATGAGGCCTTTATACGCAATATTCAAATAAGTAAGATGATCCAACAGGTTCTGCCATTTTTTCCTATCAGCATAGGCAAGTTATTCAATACTTACTTAAGTGACCTGCCCTGCAGTCTTGCCTCATGTGTAAAATAGATACTAACAGGAGCTTCACCTCCTACGATTGTTATGAGGATTAAAGGAGATAATCAATGTCCAGGGTGTAGCCCCATGCTGGGGACAGAGTAAGTGCTGAGCAAAAGAGCCTTTGTTATGTTCCACAGTCACTTCGATCTTGTCTACATCGAAGACAAGGAGAAACTTTGCAACAATTGGCTCAGCTGAGTCTTAACTTTGAGGCTCAACATCATCCTTAGTCATTTCAGATCCAGCTCCTTTCAACTTTCCCACACAGGCCGGCAGCTTGGTTCTGCTGAAGAAGCCAAGGCAGCTTGGTTTTATTTATGCAGAAGCCAAGGCAGCAGGGCTCTCGTCCCCCATCCAGTTTTTGAGGTCTGTAAACTCTCTTGTCTGTTTGCCGGCAGAAAGTATGATGACAATGTTACAGAGAGCACTGGAGGGAGGATCAGGGAAAACACCTACCACGGCAAAGCAGTAATGCACATCTCTCTCAAAACCTGGTTGAAACTAGATTGTCTAGGAAGTCACGCCCCCAGGGCCGAGAAGAAAGAATGGAAGCAGCACAAGGCAGAAACTCCTTTTTGCTGGATTCGGGTATGAACCCAACAAAAACACAGGGACAGCCCTACAAGGAAACGGAGGCTTCTTCTGTCTGAAGAACGGAGCATGCGCGTGCGTGTCTCACCATGCACGTGTGCGTCTCAACACCACGCGTGCGCGTCTTGCCGTGCACGTGCGCAGCTCGCTGGACCCGTACCTTGGAGAGGAATTCTCTCTCTTGAGGGTGTTGAGGTGGAAGAGGGAAGGCGCCAAGCACACGGCCAAGTTGGTGGGAGTCATCTGGTTCTCCTTCACAGCTGCTGTGACATCGCTCAGGAAGTAGAGGAGCGTCTGCAGGACCTCCCTGTTCTCGTCAGGCAGGAGCATGATGGCGGCCTTGATCGCCTGGAGGCGCTGGTCCTTGGGCACATCTGCACGACACCCGCATTTACCACATCAACCCAGTGATTTTCCATGTACGCTCAAAAGGAAACGTCCCAAAGCAAATAGCGGCATCAAAGACCTCAGCCCAGCACTGAACAAGCACTTGCAAAAAGTGTACTTGAGGTTAATACGGAAGAAATTAGGGATGGCCACCAGCGTCACTACCCTCAAGGACTTCCTGCCTGTGGAGGAGTTACAAGTCTTAAAACCCCACAACGCCAATATACTCCTGAATCCACCTCAAAGTGCAGCTCCAGATGATGCCTGCTCTTCTCTTACTTTACAGTTCTTTACGGTTCTTTCTTTTCTAAGTACTTTTTTGAAACTCCTAGTTTACCATTCTTAATTACTGAACATTATAGGCTATACTTTAGTTTCAACGAGAAATCTTATCAAAGACATACAAGAGGATGAGAACCGAGATTTCTTCACCTTGACTACAAAATGTTCAGCATCTCAGTGGACTCTCCCAATTTCAACTGATCTGTTCATTCTTTAAATGGGGAAAGGAAGCTGCTAAAATATTCCATTTAAACAACAGATATGTTTAACTAGTAATTTCTTTAAGTTTTAGAAAGCCCTACTGAGAGGGCTTGAGAAATAAACCCATAAAAAATATATAATATAAATAATATAACAATATAATGTAATGTATTATAACATTATATAATATGTATGTATAATACAATTATAATGTATTATATATAAATAAATAAAATAATACACGTAGAAAATGTGGAACACGACTTTCAGGTCTCCTTTACTAGGCAAATTTTTCTTTTAAAAGTCGTGTGGTGGAAAACTGAAGTCACTCAAACGCAGCTCCATAGGACAAACTGATTAAACAGCTCCATGGTTACAATACATAACAAATACCTTGGTGGGGGAAATGTGACCTGTGTTTTCATAAAATCTGAAAGGACGAAACAAATAATGAAATAATCCAGACCAACTCCATTTCTCATAAAATAAAGTCCCACGTGCCAGTTCTAAAGACAGTTCAAGCACTGAGAGAAGCTGCTTTTAAATTACATTGCTGTAATAACACACCGAGCCAAAGAAAAACACCAGGCTGCAGAAGCTATAATCCTGATCTTGATCATTAATTCAGACCACTGTTTGCTTTAAGCTTTACTTAAAAGTGAGATGGGCATGGGTATTGTTTTCCCAAGTATTTCTGGTAGAAGCTGAGATGAATAGCAGAAAAAGATTATTTATTCGTTTTACAGCAAGGTAAAACACACAGACACCTGTGAAACTTTAAACACAACAGGCCCTGCTAGAGAAATGCGAAGCAACTGAAATGCCTACAGACAAGGCGGAGAGAGGGATCTCGGAATCTGCTCTTTTAAGTATCTTAGATACCACTGTTCTGGAAACGAATGAAAAAAACGAGCTGCTGGATCAGAATGTAAAAATGCACAGTTGCTTCGGTAATTAGAGAATGATGACGAGGGATATTTATTTTTGCATTATTCAACAGGTACACAGAAACCTGTTCCACAAACAAGAAGGCAAGGAAGAAAGAAATCGATGACGTATTTCTAAGAGATCATCATGTAGGTCCAAGAGAATGACTTCAAAGGAGCTACAGGTTTCAGCTGACCCCACTTTTCCCCACTGCCAACGACGAACGTCAAGATCAAAGAACACTTACATTGGTAGATCTGCAGAAAGGTTTCCGAGAGTTTGTTCGTCATTAGTGGCTCAGGAAGATCTCGAAAATACTGCTTCAACATGTCTGCCACATCATAAGCAGACTGCCCCTCATAGTTGACACAATCTATGGCGCTTTCATTCATCTGGCGCAGAGCCTGAATCCGGGATTTGACACCTGATTTTCTGAAGAGTCCAACCTATTGTAAAAAAAAAAAAAAACATTAAGCGTTTTTTCACTGCAAAACTAGAAGAAGATGCATGCATCTGGACTCCCATGATTAAGCGGGACCTGCAAGCAGCGGCTCTCACCTGATCCAGACAATGGTTGCGGAGGTAGCGCATGGCCTGCTGAATGCTCTGGGGGAGGGGCTGTCCTGTGCGCTGCACGTTGACCGTCAGAGGGACCCCGAATACATGCCGGTCCTTGTAGTCTGGAACCTTGATCCTTTTCATAAACTTGGGCACAGCCCTGTTGAAAAAATATTGGGGGTTGGAGGGATATGTTTACTTGTTTATGTTTTTGTCCATCTGTGCAGTTAAACCCTGTGGGCTCTAGATCTGTGCTAATAAGGTAGCTATTTCAATTTAAATCAAACAGAACTACAAATTCAGTTCCTCAGTTGTATCAGCCACATTTTAAGCACTCACCAGCCATTTGTGGCCGGTAGTTACCATACTGGACTGTGCAAATATAGAACATTTCTACCACCACAGAGAGTTCCATTGGACAGTGATGTTCTACATCCTCTAAGGGTTGGGGCTGTGAGGCCCAGTAACAGCTCCTCAGCTGGGGATTCTCCTTCCACTGGTAACTCTGAGAACTGGGTTTGTGTTCCTAAGGGAGGTGATGGGCTTCCTTACAAAACGGCAGCACAGGAAGGAACAGAAGGAGAAAAGAACAGTCAAGACCCTAAGTAGGAGCTTCAGGACAGAGTTGAAAAACAAGTTCCTATCTGTCCTGAAAATGGACAAGAATCATTTCTAGGTTCTTGATGAGATCCAAAGTATTTAGGGTAAAAAAAAAGATCAGGACGAGAAAACAGCAGAGGCACGATGTTGGTCTGACATAATGAGAACCAACTCCAGAGCTCAAGAGTGGGGGCCAAGCTAATGACCCGAAGTCAAAATAAATTCTCCTGCTGATGACCCCGGAGAATATAACATCTTTAGCTTTCTAAAGGAAGACGGAGAACAATGAGGGTTTTGTGAGCCTACGCCAGGCTCCCTGGAGTCCTGACACCAGGTCCAGCCGGAGCAGTATATGCAGCAGCAGGAAGCCAACGTCATGCATTTAATGCTGTGAAGCAGAAATTTCAGCTCTACAAATGACCTCTCTAAATGGGACAAGAAGGGGCAAGGCCGCACAGGAAAAGGACTTTGTGTAGAATTTCTCCTCACTCCGTGGATCCCACAGTGTGAGGCGTTAACATTTGGTTTGGACTCACTGGAAAAACTGACCAGAACCCAGGAGGTATTACGGACTTTCAGATTCTTGAGGGTTCGTTGGTGCTGGTGGGGGCAACCCAGAAATGAGAACGTAACGTGTGCAGTTTTAAAGAGCCAGCCGGGAAACCCTGACTCGAAGCACAGAGGAACACGGCGCGAGGCAGAGACTGCCTTGACTTTGGAGTGCTTACGGCACAGCCATGGCGCGTTACTGTTTATAGCTCTAGGAAAGGTGAAACTGAAGCACACAGCCCAATTTGTGTTTCCATACAGTTGAGTATATGGTATCACGGCTATACGTGTGCATAATACTCGCTTTGTCGGGGGAGAAAAGCCCAGCGGCGGAATGTGCAAGGAACACATTACGATCTCCACCGAGAATCTGAAGCATGTGGGGATAAACCAGTCAATACTTATTTCTGTCATTCAGAACAAACAACTTCTGTATTTAGCAGGGCTCCCATAATAACAGCCTTTGAACAGGAGATGCTTTGATGCCCAAGTTAACCTCACTATGAGTCCCAAGGAGGGGAGGAGCTGGAGAGAGAAGGGCTACATTGCTCCGCTGACTCTCTGGTTTGCTACCGAGCGCTACGCACGAATTGGGCCGCGTCTCCATTTTTATAAAGAGCGCTAATTGTGCAACTGGATAATGAGCACTTGGACTGGTGAAAAGACTTCAGGATACACAGCTGACAGTGCAGAATGCGCTGGGATGCCAATGTAGAGACATTTCTCTGCTTTGCGCTCAGTAGGAAAATTAAAATATGCACATAATGGGTCCTATCCGTGACCCATCCAGCCCAACAGTCTGCATCTCACAGCATACACACCAAGGGCCATACTTCTGAAAGTATGGACAGCTCAGTAAATTTTATCTTCGTATATTATTTTAGTCATGATGTCTTAGAGTGGTGAATTCCTTAAAACGATTATCCACTGCTTAAGAGTCTGTTGGAAAAAAACAAAACTCTTTAGTTCAGGTAGATTCTTGTGATGCTGCAAATACTCACATCAGAAATGATTTCTAAAAATGTGCACAAAGAGGGGCACAAAACCAGGTACTGTACAGGAAGCATTTCAAAGTTGGTCTCATAACACCTTATGACCTACACAGTTTTCTTCCCTTCCTTCCCAATTATGATCTGATCCTGTACGTGTATTTGCCTGTGGTGGGCTATTCCCACCACTGGGACGGAAGCGCCTGGACGATGAGATGGAAGGGTCAAGCATGCTCATCCCATCAACTGGCACTGAAAACCCAACCAGCCCTGATGGAAGCTCCCTAAAGCTATCTTGGCTTAAGCAGGGTCAAAGGTAGCCTCAAGAGTGCAGAAACTGACGGCATTAGGATGAGGGACTAAAGATCCAGGACGCAACTGTCACATCCTCAGTGTTGGGAGAGCACTGGTTGAGAACATTTTCAAATACAGTTCACTGGACAGTTTAAACCCTTACCAGCTAAAACCATGCTTATTAGAAGGCGTGTATTTCTCCAGCAGGGCGGTCAACTTCAGGAGGGAGTATTTCTGCAGCAGGTTCATCTGGGCCACAGATTGGCAGTTAATCTGCAGCGATACAGAGTTTAAGCTCGGCCGATGAGAGCTCTGGAAACTGTGCCATCTCAGCCTGTGCCTGCGAGAGAAGGCGGGCAATGTGAGTGAGGACGAAAGCTTTTTAATGGGTCGATGCAGAGTCAGCAGCGGGCCGCTCACCGGCCTCTTATCTTAGGAACTGAGAAGACTCAACTTCCATTCCAGTCTTTTTTTTTTTACCCCTGTGGTAAAATATATATAACATAAAATTTACTGTCAACCACTTTGAGTGCACAGTTAAATACATTAAGTATTAAGTACATCCACAGTGTGGTACAACCATCCGTACCATCCATCCACAGAACTTACTTCATTCACCTTCCCAAACTGAAGCTCTGGTACCCACTGAACAGTGTTCACTCTCTTAGGGTGGTAGGATTTCCCCATCGGTCACTTTCCTTAGCAACTTTCGTGGCTGTGAACGTCGGACTTATTCCCACCTCCCTACGCAACAAGCAGAAGCAGCTTCCTTCTGATCCCTCCTCCTCAAACTGGGTGGAGAAGGGAAGAAAAGTTCTTACCTGCTGGACCTAGTCAGGGAGGCCCCGACCCCAGAATCCCTCCTTTCCGGGATGTCTGAGGGCTCCTCGGGTTCGTTCAGTGAGTTGCCCGTGCTGTCCAGGTCGCTGGGGGTGGCTCGGTCATTGTCGACGTCCAGGTGTATCTGCTTGGGCGAGGACGGGCATGGAGAGACCGAGTCCAGGGCCGAGTCTGAGTCTCCCTCGTCTGAAAATTTCTCCGACCACTGGTTGACTATCCTCTGCATCCCCTTCACGTGGTAGAGGATGTCGTCCAGCTCGGGGAAGATGTCCTCGTTCTCCAGGTCGGCCAGGTCACCGGAGCTGGAATAGAGGATGGAGCCGGGCACGTTGTCATAGATACTCAGGCGGCTGGTCATGGAGCTTGAGGAATTGCGTCTCTTAAGTTCCTTGGGGCTGTCGCTGCTGTTTTCCCTCCTCAGGCTGATATGGCCAGGGCCGTGGAAGCTTCCAGTCCTCCAGTTCACAGAGCTGTTATTCCCTGAGGGAGAGAAGTTGCCGTTGGAGAGGGCTTTGGGGAAAGTGCCAGGCTTGTGATCTTCTGGGATGTAGAACACCGCGTCCTCCGGGTAGCTCTCGCAGTTTTTAAAGTTCTGTTCCATAACGTTGTTGAATGTGGACTGATTGAACGGATCGAAGCCCTCTAGGTACATGCCTCCCCGCTTGTTGCAGGCACTGAGGCTCCGGGTCCTGGTGACGGGACTGGGCGTGCTGACGTTGCTGCTGGTCTCGGACTGGCTGCTGCTGCTGCTCGTCTGCGTGGAGTTGGAGACGCTCCTCTTCCGCACCACGGGGACGTTGATGTGGTTGCCGTTGAGGGCGGAGATCTCCACACAGTTCAGCTGCTTGAGCTTCTCCTCGTCCACCCCCTCCTGCAGGATGGGCCCGCTGATGATCAGCCCCAGCTTGGACGGCACCTTGTGCTTGCTGTGGTGGGAGCCCTTGAGCTTCAGGCTCTCCATGCGTTTCAGCAGGCTGTGCGTCTTGGACTTGGTGTTCTTCTCGTGGCCTTTCACGCTGAAGCTGAAGCTGGACAGTTCCTTGGGAGAGGGCAGGCTGCAGAAGGAGTCATCGTTGCCTACGAAGGTGCCGGAGGAGCAGACGCTGGTGACGGAGTTAGTCCGGGCCGTCGCCGCGCCCCCAAGGTGGGTGGCTTGCGTGGCGAGGCTGCTGGTGCTGCTGAGGCTGCGGACAGAAGCCACCTCCTGGCGCTCGCTGAGGTCCGTCAGCACGCTTTCACGGCTGGGGGCGTTCTTCAGGTGGGGATCGTCTGGGGACCCAGGGACGGGGTCCTGCTTTGGAGAAAAGACATCGAACTCTTCAAGCCGGGACCACCTCTTGCTGTCCCTCTGGAAAGTCCATTTGGCGCTTATCGCGCAAGGCTCATCCTCGTCCGAATCCTCACTCTGCAGAGACAGAACCGAACCGCTCATCCCCTGGGACTGGCAGGCCGCAGGGGGCAGTATGTGCGCCAAGGGCCAGGGGCCAGGAGACTGATCATAACGCCAGCCGTGTCACTTCCCCCCTTGCATCTTTAGTTTATTATTTTTAAAAAATAACCAAGATGTATGTAAAGAATTTAACAGGAAAAAGCCTGACCATGTGTTTCAAGCGAAACAGGAGTTATTTAATGGAAACACTGGGATCTATAGGCTGCTCTTTAGTTGCTCACAGAGGAAACCTCTGAGATCTGTGAAAATTCCAGGCATGTAAAATATTTTGAACTGGAGTTAGCAATGGGTAGGACTCCCTCTGGTCTGCCTTTAGTTTTGCTGTCTGTCGATAGTATGTGTTTATATTCCCTTTTGCAATTAAAATGGTGGTTTTCAAACACTTTAAGAAGGGGGTAACCGAAATCTCTAGCTACCCTAAAAGTACACAAGATCTCCTCTAACAGATTAACGGAGACACAAAGCAAGGTGAGCCATCCCATCTCTTCAGTGGGTCAGTGGGTACTTCTCAGCCTCTTACCTGTTCCTTTTCGTTCCCTCCCCCACCAACACGGGAACCAGAGTTAATGCCACAAGTGTCCTGTGACGTTTCAACCTCAGACATGCTCCAGCCTTTTAACAAGGCTTCACAAGTACCCAGTCCTGACAGCACGTAACATTCACAAACACGAAGTAACATCTCCGCTGCTGATGCCTGATTTACTGGTGGGACTCAGGGTTACCGTGTGACAGACTACTGCATCAAAGCCCTTGAGGCGGGATATCAAAAGGCACAGTTCCGTGTGAAGCATGTCCTTCCCACTGGTGTGGAGAATCTCCTGTGACCAGATTGTCCCAGGACAGTGAGTGGAGAGCATTAAACGCTGACTTGCAGGCTCCTCTCCACAGCTCAGTGGGTGTGACGTTCCAGCTCATTTGTCTAAAAGGTTTAACTCCCCCAAGAAGGCAACTTGCTGTAGGTTAGATAATTAAAATGGGTACTCTGAACAGTCAGAAATATGTTCTTTGACCAAACTTACTCCTGTTTACTCTAATTTGTGACACTCACTCCCACTACTACACCCACCTCTTCTCCTAAGATCTCGTAAGACGTCCTCACATTTCATATGCAGAAGAAAATACCATCTGAATCAGTTATGTGCCACCATTTCACTAGAATGTGTGGGATTTCCTGTCCTCCGTCTTCCTCCTCTCATTCCTTTTCTCCCTCCAAAGCTCTATTATTCTTCCATATCCTACCAGCCAGCCTTCACTGCCATCCCTACGGCTTCAAAACACAGTTACTGTTACATATGGGAAGACAGAGTTCCCAAGAACTTCAGCTTTAATTTCTGTAAGGAGGCAATGCAAAATCCACCGGAATTCCTTAAGCCTCATCCGTTTAATATGTCATAGGCATTGAGCTAATGAGGCAAAAATCACAGATGACCTTTTCAGATCAAAAACAGCAGGCAAGACACAATTTATTGGCTGGCTGCAGCTCTTGGTTTCAACTACATAAGGCCACACAGCTTTTGGTAAACCTGACTGGATTATAACATTTAAAATGTCGATATTTTTGGACCACGGAAGTAAGAGTTTGAGAGACAGAATCTATCACAAAATTCATAACCCGGTTTTTGATCTGCCCCCTTTCCTCCCACCATGCTATACATTTTATATACTCACTCTCTTCCGATGAGGACTAATTTCCAGCTTCATCACCGCGCATTTGTTTAAAGTATTCAGACGCCTACAGAGCAAAGGAATAACATTAGCAGAGACAGGAAACCACTGATGGGTGGATAAATATTTTTTCCAAACAGCTGACGTGTTTAATCAAGTTTCTTTGAATCCATTAATATCTATAATATAGAAGAGTACTTGAAACTTCTTTAAAAAGTGAATAGTTTAAAAATATTTATGTTTCACAAGTTTTCTCATTTAAATTTAATATTACTATTTTATAGTAAAATGGCACGCTGTGGTGGTTCTGTCTGGTGCCTCTTATTCCTCACAGAACAAACAACCCTCAATGAGGACAGTTATTCTTTCAACAACCCCTAGGTTGAATCATTAGGTATCTCCACCCAGTGCCAAGAAATAAAAGGCAGTGATGTCTTCTTTCACAGAAAAAGAAACATGAACAAGGAACCAAGCAGAGTTGTTCGTAAATAAAGTATATTCTATCTCAAATAAAAATTCAAATATAAAAATAATCTCTGACAAATAATAACCTTAGACAGCCTGTTAAAAAATGCAGTAAGTTCTGTATAGAAATGTGAGCCCTCTTTAACACCCGATTCTTTTTTTACAACTTCCCATACAGGACAGGATAATGCGTGGTATAGTCGCAGCAACAGCACAAATGACTAATTTAAAAATCTGTATACTTCAGCTTCAAGGGTCAACATCTTTAAGAGTTCAAACATAAGCACTTGAATCAGATTCTTCTTTGGAACAGAAGTCACATTTTTACTCTGAATATTTTTTACCCCTTCCAAAGGGTAATAATTTAAAATGAGGAAAGTAATTTAGCTTCACTGAAAATGAAGTGCTTAAAAAAAAACAAAACATAACCCACCTCAATGGTAAGTAATGAAATGGCTGAAAAAAAGAAGCCCTTTACATGTGCAGGAATAAATGGCACGTAAAAGTCTGCAGGACAGTTTTTCAAGCCCCAGTTCTTTCTAACATCTTCCAGATGATCATCGCTTAGTCTTCCTCAAACGGACCTTTAACCTATCTGCTGTCTGGTACCATCAGTTTTCCAATTTTTCCTAAGATTGCAATTCTTCCACTTCCACAGGACAAGCGCATTTAATTCACACAAACTCAAACTGACCATGAGCCCTCTTCAAGGCTCTATCTTTCTGATCCTGTTCTTGCAGCCTGTCTAACAACTTGGATGCAGGAGGGTAGAAAGTATTTTTGCCTGCTGATAAGACTGCCTTTGATTTCACAGATTATGTGGTAGCCTGCTTATAGGATAAACAAAGATAACCCAGAGCACCTATGTTCAGGAAAATTCTCTCTCATGATGGAAAGGGAAAGAAAACAAATAACTTAAAAAAACATCCACAGACATTAAAACGAGTGGATACAAAGTCCCTCTCTAAGGGGCATCCATGACTTAAATGATTTCTACCCACAGTGTTTTAGTTCTCCAATGTTTTTAAGATTTAAAGAATCGGGAGGGTCACAGCTAGTCTTAGGTCTGGGTTTCATTAATCAAACCTGTTAATCAAATACCCCCTTGACATCATTTGGGCTGTAATGGTTGAGGGGTGTTTATAACCCAGTTTACTAGGCGTGGATGCCTGTAGGGGTGGGGGAGGGACTTGCTTCACAAGCTCCAGATTTGAGTCAAACAGAAAGGGCCAAGGAGGTCATTTTTGTAAAGGTCAGTGTTACCTTTTTCTATCCGTAGCACCAAGCTAATGGCGCTTTGAGACTGAAGCCCAGAAGTTATTCCCCGAGGTCTCCGTGGGATTCATTTGACCCCTAGGAACCTCCAGAGTGGTGGGATGTTACAGATTTAGAGACGGTACAGACACGAGGTAGTAGTTCTGGCTTGCCGAGTCGGGGCTGTGTTCTAGGTCAGGCATTGTGCCTGGAGCCTCATGTGTGTTATTTCGTCTTGATCCTCACAACAACCCTATGGTAGAGATATTACTATTTATCTTCATTTTATAGATGAGGAAATGGGGGCTTGGAGTGGACACAAACCTTGTCCAAGGCCATATGACTAAAACATGGTGGCTCTGGCCCTCAAAAACAATATCTTCTGCATTCCTTTCTAAAATAGATGTTAATCATGATAATACATGGGAGCAGCTTCTATCCTAAGTATGGCTCCCTCCAGTGAGTGGCAGAACACTGGTATCTCCCACTGTCTGTCCAGAAGCCCTGGCCTTTCCCACCCCACAGGGCCCTCACCGGCTCAGCTCCTCAGGAATGTGTCAGTCTTATCTGCTGGGCAACTTGTACTCTGCTCTGAGGGGGGAGGGAGCACAGGGTGAGCCATCAAAGGTTCAAGAGCTTTGCTGGAGGGAGCCGCAAGCGCCCTGATAAAAGCATGGCAGGCAGGGATCTGGGCCTCAAGTATTCCAAGTGAAAACAGGGAAAGCAGAAGAGAAGTGAGAAAGGAAAAAGGAATGATTTCCCAAGTAGACCTGACAAATAAAAATTGTTCCAATCCTTAAAGATATTTTCTTGGCAATAATGCAATTGCTTTTCTTTGAATAGGACCAAAACAGTAACGTAGTTGAAATCTACTATGTGGCCAGCTGCTTCACAGAGCTTAGGCACTTCAAGGGCTGTTTTACAATAAAGTGCAGACTGGAGATGATACTACAGATATCTATTTGTCATTACACGATTATCACCTTATTTGCATAATTCTTTGCTGTACTCATAGGAGTCAGTTGTAATCCCAAAGGAAGATAGCGAGATGGGATATTTTTCAGAAGCTATAAAGAGAAAGAACATTTCATAAAAGGTATTGTAAGAGTAGGTCACAGTTTGCATTATCACCTGTATACAAGACAAGCGAATTACTCCTCCAGTATTAATACTGAATGTGATACTCTCAGAATCTGGGCCTTATCATCAGGGTTGGATTATACAGCAAAGCTAGCAAGATTGGGACAAAAGCCAATCTCTCCAAGGAAACAAGTACGTTTATCCCTTACAAGTGTGTGTGTAAGAATGTTGGTTAGCAATCTAAACCCAAAAAATCTAGTAGTTGCATACGTACAACTTTTGGTCATTGCAAACTATTGAAGACAGTACCATTAACATTCTCAAGAAAACATTAAGCTACAAGTTTTCTGCTCTAAGTAGACTATTTTAAGAGATCAGCTCCTACCAGATTTTTGACCAAAGGAGCTTTAAGATCTGCAAAAGTTATAAGTACATGAATGTTTCTAATAATCATTAAGCAGAACATGGGAGTGTACACTAGTATGTACATGGGAGTACTCCATCCGTGTGTGTGTGGGGGGGGCTGGGGTAGGGGGGCGGCAGGAAAGAGAAACCATGTAACAATTATTTCGTTCAAAACAAATCTAAAAATGTTTTACTTAAAGTAAAAATATTAAATATTTAATAATATTTTATTAAGGTAAAACTTTTCAGCTGCGTTTTTGTAACTATATTACCGTATATATTTAAAATCAACTGCTCAAAATATTTCAACAAGGCAAAAGATGGAGGTCTACAAAAAAGTCTGTCCATCTAGAAAAAAACTTGACAAATGACAAGGCAAAATTTCAAACAACACTGTAGATTCAAGATTTGCTGGCCCTTTGAATTTCATGGGCTGAGAGAGTACATGGAAGAGGCCAGTCTAGCAGATGAGATGAATATCACATCATCAGTTAAACAAGTATCCTCAATCCTCAACTACTCTGCTGACAGCTCAGGACCTGTAGTGCATTTTCAAGGAAGATGCCTGTCCCCACCTTTTTCTTCAGAACATTTGTTTAGCCCTCTCGAAGGAAAATCATTTGCCATGCGAAGTCTATTTATGCAAACACGTGGACAAGAGACCTTGGGTTTTCCATTACAAACAAGCTGATGACTGTTCCTGTGAATTCTGACCCCAACCTCAAGCCTTTTTCCACATACTCAACTCTGGGTGTCGGTTTTAGGCCTAATAATTTTTAAAGCACTTGACATCCATCACTGCATTTCCTTCTTACATTTAACCTATGAGATATTATTCTACACATAAGAGAAACTGAAGCCGAATCAGAATACACTTGCAGAATCCAAAGAGATCAAGGTCTAGTTGTTTTCAGGCTTTTCTTTTCGCAAAAGATCTAAGAGTATAGATT
Organism: Neophocaena asiaeorientalis asiaeorientalis; assembly: GCF_003031525.2. NCBI lineage: Eukaryota > Metazoa > Chordata > Mammalia > Artiodactyla > Phocoenidae > Neophocaena > Neophocaena asiaeorientalis. The sequence continues at coordinate 13,794,600 of NW_020175192.1, forward strand.
TACTCCTTTTAAAGGGAGGCAGCTTCTCTGATGGCGTTAAGAGCCAGTGTAGCCAGTGTAAATCACAAAGAACGGAGGATGCCCTTATCCCCAGAAGAGGGTAACTACGTTTCAAACTGATATTTAAAAAAAAGAAAAAGAAATTCAAGAATCTAATCACGATCCTTTGGGCTGCAATGCTGCAGTGATATTTTTATGACCCAGGAATTCCTAAGCTGTTGCTGCTGTTCAGAGGGCATGCTCACTAAGTAGCTTGAAATGTGTGAAATGCATGATCTGACGCAGTAACCTAGTAAATATTTCCTAGGTTACATCTTAGGAGTGATGTCATCTCTATGCATTATCACCCATGATGAACTGAAAAGAAATTAATTCTGCTCCACAGCTAAGCATTCAAACATTTCAAAAATGTCTGGAGTAGTTTATATTCCAGATGCAGACTCTTTCTCTCCTAAACTGGGTTGGTGAAATTTTTTCATTCCAGATGACATAGCTATGATATTACACTCTAGGGAGTGGGGTGGGGAGTTGGAATTAAGTTTCTTCCAGAAAAAGTGTACAAACCCTGGACATTTCTAAGCAATCATTCCATTGGATTTGAAAAGTGACAGTATTTCTGTGGTTAATGTGACATTTTTTTCTTTCTTAAGCCAGGAGAACTAGTCTATTATTCCATTTTAAACATCCTACCTATCTTCCCCTAAAACCCTGCTTAACTTAAGTGCTTCAAAAAACACTGTATTACATAAGAGAGGCAAAAATAGTACTTTCACAAAGCTACAACTGCATTCTTTGCCTATAAAGGGGAAATAAATCCCGGGTGCCATTCAACCGTAATGATGCTTTTCCAAGTTAAAATTCATATTGAAATTAAAAGAAAATTGTTTTAATTTTACGATCAAATCGACAAGTGAATTTTGTCCGTGTATAATTTTTTTTCTCCAGAGTTCAGCTTTGATGGTTTATAGGTTTTGAGAAAAATTCAAAGGATGATTAACGTAAAATGAATAATATGTCATGAAGAGTCAGAGAGGAGTATCAGTGTCCTGTCATTTTCTGCTGCGTGTTTTATTACTTCCATTTCGTTAAACCCTGCAAGCTGCTCCTCAGCCTGAAGACCCACCAGCACCACGAACATGGGTTCTGAACAGTTTTGTTCACATTTCCCATCAATGCTCCTTTGCTCCTGTCTACTTTATGTTAAAGGCTGTGCTGAGTTACTTTACAGCCTTAGTTAACCGTACTGTTAGGACGGTGTGCCTGGGGAAGCTGAAGAGTTGCGGAGATGCTTTCCTGGAATTCAAGCAACGGCCCTCCTGCCTCTAGTCTGCCACAGCCCCTACTTCCATCTGTCCCTCTGAGCGTCATTTCCATTCAATACAACAGCGGCTCTGAGTTGGCGAAGGGGACCTGGCTGGGACTGCACTGCCTTAACCCCCCTATTCCAAGTTTCCAAACTTCCTGGACATTATCTGCTCTAGCAGTCGTATGAGCACATTCCAGGACAGTGCTATTTGAATGGCAATACTAGATGACAGGAAGTTACTTATTCTAATCAAAAGGCCTGTGATTTATAATGAAGTAAATCACTATATCCATTTATGGATCAAAATCCTGACATATTTAGAACAAAAGCAATCTCATCAGTGATAAGTACTATGTTCTTTAAAAAGAAGAAAAGAGAAAGAAAACACTCAAAGTATTTCCTTTTACCTGCATAAAGCCTCAATAGCATCTCTGTCCAAAAAATCATGCTCTCTCTTGACCAAGGAAATATCAATGGGGAACAGGAGATCTATAGGAAAAATAAAAACAAATACGTTTATTGAGCACCCAAGCTCTTGCCAATCCAGCCCAGTTTAGCAGAGGGAAGAAAACAAGGTAATTTATTGAATACTTACTGTTTGCAGGACAATTCACTCCCTATCAAGTGCTGTGGGTATGTAAAGCAGCTTAAGACAATTTCATCAGTGTCCTAAAGGAGCTTGGAATAAAGTGGTCTGCAGACTCAGATTGTCTGTTGTCAAAGATAAGTGGTTCAAAACACTGTTCCACCTTTAAACACATCAGCAGGCAACAGACCTCTGCCATGAAAATTATAATTTAAACCAGAATGAATACCAGAAGGATGTTCACGGTAATGTGGCTGTTTTTTCCCTCCCATGTGTGTCTTTGCTCACATCTGATCAGGGAAGAGGTCACAGAAAACCGGGCCAAGGAAAGATCTAGAGAACTATGGTAGTTGTCAATGGAATCCAACCATTTGCATGCCATCAAAAGCTAACGAGAATTAAGGATGTGCTATTTTTAAACAAATACTAGCACTTCCATATGGCTTTTCAGGAGTTTATATAACTCCCACTAAAACAAAAGACCAGCTCTAAAGCAGCTGTAGAACAATAGAATCCCAAATCCTTTCATCCTTGGAAGAGTTCACTACTCTAAGAACACGTAAGTTCTATTAAAATCGAAAAGCAAAAAGGGGGGAACAGTCAACTCAATGAAAGAATTCCCTCCTCTGTCCCTTGTTGATAAATACACTCCAGGAAGAGTAGGGAGGAAGAAGACCAGCAGCCCCTGTGCGGAAATTTGCAACAGCTCTGGAATTGCCACTAGATAAAAGCAAGTTATCCCTCTTTGGTGTTCCAAGCACTTAGGGTAAATAATGGGCCTTCCTAGTAAAACGCTTATAAAATATCATGAGGGAGAGTCCTGCTATGCAACTCTGTGGGTCAAGAATAGGCAAAATAAGAGCACCGCAGGACACCAGGATTAACAGAACCAAAAACTCGCTTTGGCCCCCCAAATGGCTAATGCTGCATACTGAAACAGACATGGCTATTGGTAGTTTTGGAGATGCAAGTAGCTAACAATGTTCTACTTCTGGGGTTGACTAGGGAGCACATGACTGTTCCTTATGTTTTTATGGTTTCTAACTTAGGATCATTGGTTTTACAGGATGGTATGGAGCTCCTTATTCTTGGTCATCTATTTTCCAGAGACTACACTTATGAGTACCTTTTTTTTTTTTTTTAAATAATGTTGGAAACTAACAATGAGTATTGTGGTCTATTCTTTTTTCTGAAGGCTAGCATTAGATTAGTGATCCTGTTCTCTGAATGGTAAGACAGGCAGACCAATGAAGTAGCTAGAGCCTAAAGATTTATGAAGGAATTCATAAAATTCAGTATCACAGGATTTATCTCTTCATTACCTTATAGACCAAGTCTCTTAGGCAAATGATTAGTGGCACCACTATAGTGGCAATAAAAGAGAAGACTTAAAGTGAATGTAAACTATTAGTAAATAGAAGCAAGCCAGACTGTAAAGCTGTTTGAAGGTTCTGGCAACTGTATTTCACTTTGAACAGATAACCTACACTCTAAGTATTAAAGGACAGAGCTGATATTAAAAAATATATTTTTAATACTTAATAAATGTAAATCGTAAAGCTCACATGCCTGTTACATGCATCTGAGAAAGCAACTCTGTTATTTTAGCAAGTCCTAACTCAGTGTACCCAGAGCTGTATTTTACTTTCCTGATCCAAATTAACTTTAAAATTCTGTTTAAAAAAAAAAGAAAAAATTCTAGGATAGGTAGGGACTAAATTCAAGAGAAGAGTGAAATAATTACATCTTTTTTTTTTTTTTTTTTTTTTTTAGTATTTCTCAGAGTTATTCAGGTTAGGATTTAATCTTTCAGCTTGGGTTTAAGGGCAGGATGTTTATACTGTCAAGGACCGAAATAAAGGTAAACAGGAATCAAGGAATGAGTGGGATGGCATGTGGTGTGTGTGTACCCACCCTGCACATAGGGGTAGGATGAAGGGGAGAAATTATAAATGCTCAGAACAATGTACAGTATAACTTCAAAAGTAGGTTTATGCTTCAAAAGACTTATAAATGTCAAGGGACCCCAAAATGTAACTTGTGAAAATACAGTCTGCATTTTAGGATTTGGAAAGATGTAAGACACAGACCGGAACTGGATCTTAGCAAACATACACATCACAAGAAAGGGCTTCTTGGCAGCAAATCAACACCAAAACTTGACATAATTGAAGGAAATTTAATTTCAAAACACAAGAACAAAAGGACAGCATGTTACTACCACTGCAAATGTAATTATCCTTCCTTATCTCCAGTAGAGCTGTGAACTGAAAATCCAATAGAATGCTGATCCGCACCCCACCGCCACCAAAGCTCTACTGAGAGACAGAGATGCTGTAAACGGCAACAGGTCAAAAACTCTCCTAAAGGAAGGATAAGCAACTCCACCATAATAAACATGCAGGTTAACCAAACACCTTAAAAAAAAAAGAAAGACGAAAGAAAAAAAGCAAAAGGAATTGGAGATATTCTCTGAAATGGAGGAAAGAGTAAGATATTCTATATAGTCTAACTATAAAATAATTTTAAACCCATCTTCATGGAGAAATATCGTACGTTCAGTCTGGGCTACAATGAGGAAGGGCAGGCATTATAAACGAGGTAAGGAACTAGACTAGCCGAGTGAGCCAGGGAAGTAAAACGGACTCTGTGGTCTCGCCCCAGTTTGCTTCCGGGGAGCACCCCCACCCCCTCTATATCCCTGCCAACCACGCTAGCATTTCCAAGCTGAAAACCTGTATCTGTTCTTAGTACGGGTTCATGGCATTTTGCTCGTGTGTTAAAGGAGGATGCTGGTGACCACCAGCTCCAATTGAGAGCCCACTGCCATTGCTACAGGAAGCAGCCTGCTTGTTACCATCCTAGAAGGACGGAAGAGCAAAAGACACGTTTTAAAATCACTATTTATTGTGAGAAGAGTTGAACATCCCTGGTGAAAAGACTGAAGTGACATCATTTAACCTGGATCTTTCAGCAGTTTTGTCACATCATGGCTAAATGTCTCCCAGCATCTCCTTCCTCTTAAGTGATAATAAAAAAGATGTATTCTTTAAATGTAAATTAACCAATATTATGCTTGCTTTTTTAGATTTTTGGCAATTTCTTTGAGGTATGAACTGTTTTATTTCTATAAATAAAAAAATAAAATATTTATTTCTATAAAATATGAAGCATCTACCACAGTGGTAGGCATCCCTGTTGGTGCAGAATTAATACTGGCTTGTTGATTAGCTGAATGGATGGCTGGATGGATGGAGGGATGAATGGATGAATGGATAGATGGAGGGATGGATGAATGAGAGACACCAGGTACTGTCATCTCAGTAGAGTTAAGGAAACAAAGAATGCTCAAGTCGGAAGAGGCCTCGGAAGTCATTTATTCTCGAGGTAGGAGTCACTTCACTATCCACCCAACGTTGGCTTGCAAATCACCCATAAAATAGAGCTCACGAGTTCACAACTCGTGATTAATCGTGAATTAATGATTTCATGTAGAGAACAATAAGCCTCCCTTTTAAATAAACAGGCTCTTCCCTTCGCCTTGCACAGAGCACACTCTGCCCACCCTGGGCAGCCTGAGGCTCAGGGCATGAGCGCTCATCGTCCTCAGCCTCAGCGTATGAGCAATGCCCAGGGCGCTAATGAGAAAACGAAGAACTAGTAAAAAGTCAGCCTAGGTCTTGATTTAAAAAAAAAGGTCCATTTTTTCTTAATTAAAAAATCAAATAACATAGGAGAAATAATATTCATCAAATGGCAATCTATGGAAAAGTGAAAAGCCTAATGACAAAGCGGAGAAAGATATCTATGACACATGACCAACAAAGCCTTAGTATTTAGAATAAAGAGCTCTTATAAATCATCAAAAAAAACACAATCAACTCAGGGGAAAAATGGGCAACAGATATTTCACAGAAGAGCAAACATATATGGCCAGATGACACAAAGAAATGTGCCTTACCATTAAAAATTAGGAAAATGGCAGTCAAAATCCAAAAGATATCATTTTATACCCATTTGATTGGCAAAAATTAAAGTCTGACAATATCAAAGGTTGAGAGCATGTGGATAGACAGGATCTTTATATATTACAGGGAGGAGTGAAAGGTGGTACAGGAACTTTTGAAAAACTTGCCCTATAAAGTTGAACATACATCTCTATCACCCAGTAATGCTAGTCTTAGGCATACACGCAAGATAAATTATTTCACGTGTACTGAAAGAGTGCAAGAATATTCCCAACAGTACAGTTTATAAAAGCAAAACAAAAAAACCCCAAAATGCCCACCAGTCAGAGTGTGGATATGATAAACTGTGGCATATCCACACGATGGAGTATTTATTACACAGCAGTCAAAGGTGATGGACTACGAGGACACACAGTATGGAAGAACCTTAACTATAATAAATGAAAAAATTAAATCGTACAAGATTACATAGAGCACGATACCCTTTTTATACAGATAAACAACTTTATAAAAATATTTATTTTAGGGAAATGCAATAAAGCTATATTAAAGGAAAGCAAGGAAATGATGAACCAAGGTTTCAGGATGATGGTTACTGTGGCTAGGGGGTGGCAGAGGGATGGGAGACAGGTGGGTGTGTTATTATCAAGGTCCTAGCTGTTTTGGGTGGTTGCCACACTGTTCCTTAATGAAATATTTAAGTAAATAATAAAATATCTGAAAATAAATCATAGATCAATAATAATCATGAGGGACTTCCCTGGTGACACAGCGGTTAAAAATCCGCCTGCCAATGCAGGGAACACGGGTTCGAGCCCTGGTCCAAGAAGATTCCACATGCCGCGGAGCAACTAAGCCCGTGTGTCACAACTACTGAGCCCACGTGCTGCAACTACTGAAGCCCACTCGCCTAGAGCCTGTGCTCCACAACAAGAGAAGCCACCGCAATGAGAAGCCCGTGCACCACAATGAAGAGTAGTCCCCGCTCGCCACAACTGGAGAAAGCCTGCACACAGCAACGAAGACCCAATGCAGCCAAAAATTTAAAAATGAAATTAAAAAAAAAGTGCAAAGCTTATAAAAAATTATAATCATGAACCAAGGATATGATTTTGCCCATTAAAAAAGAATGGCATTCCCGGCTCACCTTCATACAACTGGGCGTACTGGGGGAATCCTGCCGCCCGTAGCCAATCACAAGCTTCTTTGGCTTCAATTTCTAGAATAGAACAGAGGACAGACAAACATGTTAGTCGTGTGTAACTCAGCGTACTTCTTCTTCCTTAATAAACTCTGGTTTTGTTATATAAGCAAAAGACGACATCTGGTGAAAAGGGATAAGCAAAAAGCGAAAAAGAAAATCCACTTATTCAAATGGTTTCGATTTTTGTGCATCTTTTCAGACTTTAAAAAATACATGTAATTATCCATCTTTCCTTTAAAAAACAAAAAACAAAAATGGAGTCCCAGCAGTAAGTTACTCTGTGCTGCTTCTGTGTTCTGGTTATAAATGATTAAGAAAATAGGGCTTAATGAGAAAGTTGAAGAAGGATTAAATAATTATTAATTTTAGGCCTAGATGGACTAACTTGCTTTATTTTTCACGTCAATAAAAGGCCACCAAGTACATCTGACACCCTGGAAGAGCACTAAGTTGACAAAAGGGACTGAGCTTCTGCCACCCAATGGGTATGCGTGTAACTGCCCAGGGGCTGTGAAGGTGTGCCTTTCGGTGCATCAGGCAGTAAGAGAGGCCTGGGCGGTCAGGGGCCCTGGAGGGCATTAAGTCCATAAACCCCACAATCTTGGCAGGCTGAGATGCCTAATAAAGCTTCTATTTCCCCGTGGTTAACATCTTGTAGATAGTATTGATAAACAGAAAGGCCAAGAACAACTAACACACCTGCGTTCAAACTCACTCAAGCACTTATTTACAATCCCGTTAGCACAGAGGAGGTCGGCACAGTCATTAGTTTCTCAGTTTGCACAAAGAATATTCTTTCAACCCTCTTCCCACCTTCCTCAGACCATTAGAGTACTTAAGGTATGTAAGGCTATTCACTCATTTATACATGTCTCAACATTGCTTAATTTATTCCAGATTCAAATCTTCATTATGCATCTCTCCTCTGAGCCAGATAGGAGGTTGACAGTCCATCATGGAGAAATATGTATATATCACTTTTGTCTAGTAACTTTATAGTTTCAGAGCATTTTTTTAAACTATTATTTTATGAGTTCCTTGGGTCTTTAAAGGAAAAAGAATTAAGAACACTCAAATTCATTAAAGCAAGTAGGAATGTCCTTATTGAACGAACGTGCCAAAGATAAAAGCCTGCTGCTACCTTCTGATGAGTTAGTTAATACCCAAACAAAAACAATTATGGCAGCAGAGAAGCAATAAATGACACGGCAAGGTTTATTACTTTCATGAATCTTTTCAGTGTGGCGATGAAAGTAGCATCATAAAACACGAGATTCAGGACTGAATTTGGGGAAGAAGGATAGAGTGACATGAATGTGTAAGAATCTCGATGTTTGTACTAAATCATAGAATTGTCCAATGTGAATTACCTGCGCTAACATTTTTTCATGTATTTATAACCGTACCTTGTTTCAGAAAGGAATTAATGAAGATTTATATAAAATCATAAAATAAACATTTTCCAGAGAACTATATTGCTGGAAAAACATATAAAAGCTCAACATTTTATTTTAAAGGATGTGGAAACTACTTTTTTCTCTATTCCCATGGCCCTCGCTCAAAGATAGATATGGAAAGAAAAAAAGCTAAGTGTTTTGTTTTTTAAAAATATTTTAAATATCTCACTTCTTCTGACTATCTGGAGGTTATTTCCACTGAACACATTGTTAGACATCGAACAACAGATTGCTAAAAAGTAAATGTATTCGCTTTCTAAATATTTTACTTAATAAGTGGTGAGTAGCCAGAAATTCTCAACGTCCACCCTTTCTGTGGACACCCTTTCTGTCTGTCATACTCAGATATGACAACAGATCAGTGCACATGCGCGCACACACACACAGACACACACACACACCTTAACTGGACACAATTCTCCAGCCAGTATCACCACCTATTTAGAGAACGTTCCTGATTTCTTATTAAAATGGCTTCATGCCAAGAGGCACGAAAGATATAAGGTATTATTTTTCTAAAAACCTTTAAATTTATATAATACTTTACAAATCACAAAGTGTTCTCACATATATTACTCACTTAAGGCCCCAAGTAACTTCAGGAACACATAAATGCCTACTGCTGTGTTGTCATCCTTATTCATTTTCCACCACTACAAAAAGAAATGCTCCCAAATGACCAAAATCGATCTAAAAAGCTATGTTCAAACAGCCACTCTTCTTAGGGCCACCTGGTTAGAAAGAAATGATGTGAACAGGCCAAGGTTTTCTTCTTCAGCAGATAATTTAATGAAAGGTCTACAATGGCTAAAAAGCAGCACTTCCAAGAACTACAGAGATTAGTAATTTTACCTGCCTTTTCCTTTCCCTAAAATAGATGAGAATGTCTTTCTTTTAGATATGAAACCATGGGAAACAGACAAGCCTGTATCTAGTTTACATTTAACAAAGTCCATTCATGAAAACTTAGGCTGCATAATAATAAATGAGAACTTAAACCCACTGTTTCTATAGAAATCAGAATTAGAAAATTGTAAAAAGCTGTCACTGATTTTTTTTTTTTTTTTTTTGCGGTACGCGGGCCTCTCCCTGTTGTGGCCTCTCCCGTTGCGCAGCACAGGCTCCGGACGCGCAGGCTCAGCGGCCATGGCTCACGGGCCCAGCCAGTACGTGCCACGTGGGATCCTCCCGGACCGGGGCACGAACCTGTTTCCCCTGCATCGGCAGGCGGACTCTCAACCACTGCGCCACCAGGGAAGCCCAACTGTCACTGATTTTTTAATAAATGGGACAGTTACTGACTTCACTCCCACCCCTTTCCAGTTACCAAGTGAAAATGATAATCTAAGTACTGATTTTTTAAAAAATCAGTATTTCCATTTTATTTAACATGAAATGAACCTATGTCTACATCCAGGTCAGGTAGGGATTTACCCCTTCTAGTTCCCTGGATCCAGGCCACAACTTTGACTCTTATCCTAACTGAAACTCCAAGTTTCCAATTCTCTCCTCTCTGAGACTCCAGCCACCAACCCTGCCTCATCAAACTTCCTGCATTACAGTTTTGATCTCGTCTCTCCTGCAAAAACTTCCCTGGAGCTCCACTGCTTAGAAAATCAAGTCTAAATATCTCCCTACGTTTTCAAGGTTCTCCATGTGGCATCCAAATGAATCGTTCAGCTCCCTGTACTCCCTCCATACCCCAGCCAAAGTAAACTTGGCCCTCCCTCATCTCCCCACACATCCCTGGCTGGAAGTTCTCTCCTATCCCCTCATTATCCTTCAAGGCCTAGTCCAAGCGCCACCTCCTCTAGGAGGTCTTCCCAGATGCCTCCTGATAATTCTGTCAATGGCTAGCTTTTCTTGAGCGCTGACTGTGCACTAGGCCCAGTTTAAGTACTTAAGGCATATGAATTCCTTGACTCCTCACACTGATCCTAACACGCGGGTTGCAAATATCATCCCACATGGGTTGGGAATATCATCCCCAAGATAGGCAGATGAAGAAACAAGTGGAGAAACGACCAGCTCTCCTCGAAAACAAGCTTCCTTTCCATTCAAATGCCCTAGTGAACAAGAGAGCTAAGGCTTGCAGAATGGAGCAACACCGGATTTTCCTGAAAAAATATGCAACAGTGAACAACATTTAAAATATTAAACAAAACCAGGTAAACATTGCAGTACTGCTGTCACTTTAACTCCCCATGCCTGTTTTTAGAGGCCTCTAACCAGTTCTCAAGGTGTGACTTTTCCTTCAGTGGTCGAATGAAAAACCATTGGCACGATTTTTAAAAAACATTCCCCACCAGGCAGAAGCGCCATCAGAAACTGGAAACACAGTGGAAATACAATGACACTTTTAGACTTGGGTTTTCTCTTAGCAAACAGCAGACAAATGTGTGAAGGAGGAAACAGGAAATTTTTATTGGAGCCACCTTTAATAATTAGTTGTATTAGATGAATGAGGTTCAGGACACCTTTGGTGTAAGGCTTGGGAACCATTAGGCCATATTTGCATGCTTCCTGGCATGATGGGATGACCCTATCTTCCCCTTACCTCTCAACAGTAAGTTAAACAGAAATTCCCCAACACCGTCATCATTCCGCTGAACTCGCTGATCTTAGCGGCTGAGCAATGGCAATCGGGTCGAAGCAGGATGTGATTACTTCCATCTTCCCTTTCCTCTACCTTCACAGTGCGAACCCTCGTGCTTGCTTCCTGCCTTCTTTGCAATGTGCTCCTGAAATCAGGGCTCAAGGCAAATGCTCCATGGACTTTACCCCTTAAATAAAATTCTAAGGAATGTAAGAAAATTCAAACATTTTCTAGATTCCTTGGATTCCCCCAACTATGGCAGACTTGCGGGCAAAGATCCATGGAAATGTTGATGTTCTTACAGCCATGGAGAAGCACGTCAACTGTGTGAAGGCAGGCAGTGCTTTCTGATCTAAACCAAGATGCCTGCCCTGGTCACAAAAATTCCTTCAGATGGAGGAGTAATTACTTCAAATGATCAGTTCTCTCGCCTCCGTTAAGGTGGCCAATTTTACAGGACTGCCGTACAGCTGGGCACCAACAGCTTAACCTCCCCGGGCACAGGGTTTCACAGGGCGGAGAAGCAAACCACAGCCTCAGACACGTGATCTCAGTGGCTCTGAGCCTTGGATCCTAGTAGGCACCACCTTGGGGAGCTTTCTAAAACCACCCACCACTATCCACTCCCAGGTACTCTGATTTTCTCCATTTAGGGAGGGCCCAAACAACATCTCTTTAAAAAAGCTCCTAAGTAAATGTAAAGGTAGCCAGGATTGGGAACCACTGAACCAGACCTTTGCATGCCTTTATCCCAGACTCTTTCTTCCCCAGTTATCCTAACAGCCTTCCAACTGAACTCTCTGATAACCCCTGCCCCCAAGAAATGTATCCTAGTCCAAAGGGTTCCTGAGCCCTGGATTGATTTGTATGAAATACATAATTCATCACGTCACTCCTCTGCTTAGAATTCTTCCATGAATCTCCACTGCATTTCACATACAATACAGTCCCCACTCCTCAGCAGACCCACAGCTGTCTTAACTCGGCCTCTGCCCAGCCATTCCGCTCCTGGAAGGTCTCCAAATGCAAGCTCTGCTCCCGTCTTCCTGAATTCCTTGGGGTTCACAGGATGCATATGCTCTCTTAACACTTCAAGTTCTTAGCTCTCCTCTCTCCTGCCGCAAACAAATTCCCCATCAAGCCCTCTCCCCCACCCTCCTCGTATGGTGAGGTGCAAATACCAGAAGCTTCTTAATTCATTTGTATATCCCGAAAGACTACTTTTTCCACATTGGAAGCACACATACATTTGTTTGAAGGAAAAGAACCCATTAAAATTTCCCTTTCTTCAAAGACAGACTTAGAAAACTACAACTTAAACCCCTGTCTCTTTGCAATTAATAAAAATAAATGTTCAACACATACACTGTCAAAGAGTGGTTATCGGGAGTTACCTATGTAAAGTGAATTCCTGGTTGCGCTAAGTCAGATAGCACAACATATATATTAATATTTATTAAACTCTTCTGTTATCTAATCACAGCAAAGATTATGACTAGCCACTAGCAACATTCCTACCCTCAGAAGCCTAAAAAAATTCTAAACATTTGCTGTGCCTATTCTGAAAGAAACCAGTTAGGAAGCTTTTGGAAGACCGGTCAATACTAATTCAGTTTCTAGGCCATCTGGCCTCACAGGAGCTGACCCCAATCCACCTTCAGATATATTCTAGTACAGCCACACATTTACGTGAAGCCAATCACCCTTCATTTCCCCCCTTAACTCAATATTTATTTATTGAACATCCACTGTCTGTGCTGCCAGCTGTGCTCAGGCACAATCAAAGGCACAGGTTCCTGCCCCGAAGCTGGAAGCCAAAGGGAAAGGTAATTCACAGTTGAGGGCACGATGTCAGATGATCCTCTACTTAGGAATGAACTGGTTTCCTAAGGGCTCTTCTGAGATCCCTGTATTTAAGTCCCAAGGGACCCTGTGTGGGCAGCACCAAAGAATCCCCACTTCACAGGTGAGAGCCAGAGGTCTAACGATGGCCCACCCATCCCAGCTCCTTCCTCTACCCCTTCTGTTACCCCATCTACCTCCGGCTAACTGATCCAGCCTTACTGATCTCACACACCCCATGCCCCCTTTCCTGCTTTATTTTTTCTTCTTCCAAAACGTTTATTGTGTTTATTTTGTCTCACCCCTCTGCAAACTCGCAAGAGGCCAGTTTCTTTGCCTGTTTTACTCTTTGATATACCCCAAGCACTGCCAACAGTGTAGCGCACATAGTAGTTACTCGACAAATAAGTATTACATAAATAAATAAACTGCAATGTGATTTTCTTCTAGAGAACTTGTCTTAATTTTTCAGACCAGGATCCACCATAAGAAACACGTTTTACATTGTAACCTGGCACACACATATATGCATATGTGTATACATGCACCCATTCATGTACACAAACACACGTGTGTGTATAAGCATATACAAAACTGAAACAAGTTTCCCCAAATAACACTTACAATAAGTAATGCAGTCTTACATTTTCCCGCTCTATTTTAAAAAATACTATTTGTTACCTCCCAAAGCAACCCATTTGAAATACACTATTCTCACACAGCTTTTTCTTAAAGAGAAAGGAAGGAAGGAAGGAAGGAAGGAAGGAGGACGGAGGAAGGAAGGAAGGAAGGAAGGGAGGGAGGGAGGGAAGGAAGAAAGGAGAGGAGAAAAAAAAGAAAGAAAAAGAAAATAGCAAACTAAAACACTTCTGTATAGTACAGAGGAGATTGTGATGTGACAAAGACACGTATGAATTCAGAGGTGGGAGGGGGAGAGAGGGAGGGGGCTGCTTGGGCACTCATTTTAATGCTCAGCCTCTATTTAAGGAGGCCTTATGATATTTTATATAAGATTGGATTGCAGGAGAGGGGATTTGGAATAAAAGAGAATAAGCTAAGCGGAGAGCTGGCAAAACACAGGTGTGTGTGAAGGAATGGTACGTAGTCTCAATTTACTGTAACAGAGAACAAAGGAAGGGGAGGCATGCAGTGGAAATCGGGTTATGCCACAGAGCAGATATAAGCATCTCCTTAGCCTGGTTACCCAATGAGCAACCAACACTATTTCCTCAGATGTAAAAGAGCTTTGCATCTGAGTTTCCCAAGTTCCTTCTAATAATCCATCACAGAAAGGGGGCAAAGTATGACCTGTAACAGCTCAGGAAAATAGGTCCAGGAAAGAATCCATTGCTTGGTTAAGCAGCCTTAAGAAAATAATCTCTCTGGACTGGTTTCCTCATCTGTAAAATGTGGGATTGCTATAGGCTTCGTAAATTCCCTGTTTCTGACTCTAAGAATTCCTTTATGCCCATTTCCCTTGCTAAGACAACCTTTAGACTAGGTTCCATTTCTGTTAATTTTCCAGATTTATCATCAATTACATGGAGACATCCTTCTTCCTTCAAAGTTAGATCAATAGTAACTACTCTGAGTTCTCCAATTTTGTAAATTTACTGGTTTATTGCTGAAGTATCTAATTTGCTGCTTAATAGATCAATTTCTTTATTTGTCCTATGAAGCCAATGTTCATATTACAGAGAATTCAAAACCCTAGGTGTTTTTGCTTATGTATATCTACAACCCTCAAACTAAAATTAGTCTTTATAGGAAGAAAACACTTCAACCCATAGAAAACTTTGAGTTTTACTTTGTTTATTGACCCTGTACATTTGTGTTTCAGTTAATAGCACCATCCTGGCATCTACCTAACCAGTGAATTGGGGGGCTGGAAAGCATCTTGGAACTTTTCATGTTTTCTCTTTACAAATGAGGAAGCTGGTCCAAAGTTTAGGTAATTTGCTTAAGGTCCAGAGCCACCCAGGCCTCACTCCTGTTTAGAGAACTTCCTGCACACTGCAGTCTTGCCTACAAAGATCGCCCTCACTTTTAAAATCACTAGACTGTTTTCCAGTAC
This sequence comes from Neophocaena asiaeorientalis asiaeorientalis, assembly GCF_003031525.2. Classification (NCBI taxonomy): domain Eukaryota; kingdom Metazoa; phylum Chordata; class Mammalia; order Artiodactyla; family Phocoenidae; genus Neophocaena; species Neophocaena asiaeorientalis. The sequence goes on from NW_020175192.1 coordinate 13,809,633, forward strand.
AAGTAAGAACTGGGAGTTTTAAGGGAGTTCTTTTTTTAAGTTTTTCCCCCCCTCCTGCTTGAGATTTGGAGGCAGATATGTTGCTTTCTAGTGAAGAACATTCCTAGAAATAACATAAAGGGGGAAAAAAGGACCTATTTCCCCCAATGATGTGATGACAACTTAATAAATGGCTCTGCTTCGAAAAACGGAAACCTTGGGACACACAAGGCAAACCTACACCTGAGATTCTGCACAGGAGGCCACACTCTAGCAATGCAGAGTTAAATGAATTGAAATCCCCTTTGGGGATCATTTAGGTCAAGTGTTTGCAAAACACAGTTTTTAACACACAAACCAGGAAAAAGCAAGTAGCTCATATCAAAAAATATATGCCCTTCCCTTGCAAAGGCAAACAGCTCTGTATTCGTTTAAGCCCAGGCATGACCAGGCGCCTTCAGGCACTCCAGGCGTGAGTTGATCTAGTTATTTCCAGGAACAGAAAACATCTCCCAATGAATCAAAAATTGGCACTTACTACCCAACACAAAACAGTCAAACTGAAATGAAAATAAACTATTAAGGAAATGGATACTGCATCATCACATCTTTCTACTTCATTTCAATCTGGGGTGGGGCAAAAATACCTTCCATTTACACACACATACACACACACACTTCTAGTATTTTGCATCAAATATTTATGCATTTCAAACCATGCATTACTAAGAAAAGTGATTTGAAATAGCTCTTTAAATACTAAGTCCTTTAAAGATGATAATTGGGTAGATTAAGAACATAATTTCAAGAAAGGAAACCATTTTAAACCAACTTTAAGGGCCTTATTTTTCTGAGCCTCATTTTTTTCATTAAGTGAAGTACATGGTTTATGATTATATAACCCACTTCCTTTTAAACTTATTTTTCAAGGCAAAAATACCTGGTCACAAACCTAAAATAACAACTGCCTCCCTATCTTCACCATTAAAGACTGACAGGCTCATCAAGTCTTTCTTTTACATATGTTAGCAAAGCTTATTCTACTAAACAACCCCTCCCCAATCTTTGGCTTTTTCCCTAGGTTCTACAGCGTTATAGCACAGGAGAGAGAAAATATTGTGCAAATTGTAGTGTTACAAAAACCTTAAGTTAGAAATAAAGAGAATAGTGAGAGATTCTAAAGAAACTGTTCACTCATATTTCAGTGCGTCCTGACAGAGAAAAAAGATCTAGAATTGAATGAAACATCAAGTTGCCTTATCAAAGACCAATGAAAATAAAAACATGGCAGATACTGGTTAATACAAGCAGCTTCTAGCCACTCTTATGTCTAACCTCAAACAGGAAACCCTACAGGCAGATCTCATTTTACTGTACTTTGTAGATACTGCAGTTTTTACAAATGGAAGGTTTCTGGCAACCCTGTGTTGATCAAGTCTATTATTGAGACCACTTTTCCAACAGCATTAAAAAATGCTGTTGGAAAAATGCTAAACAGCATTATGTTTAGACATAATGCTATTGCACACTCAACAGACTACAGTATAACATAAACATCACTTTTTTTTTTTGCGGTATGCGGGCCTCTCACTGTTGTGGCCTCTCCTGTTGCGGAGCACAGGCTCCGGACGCGCAGGCCCAGCAGCCATGGCTCACGAGCCTAGCTGCTCCGCGGCACGTGGGATCTTCCCGGACCAGGGCACGAACCCGTGTCCCCTGCATCGGCAGGCAGACTCTCAACCACTGCGCCACCAGGGAAGCCCCAAACATCACTTTTATATGCAATGGGAAACCGAAAAAGTTCATGTGACTTGCTTTACTCTTGTGGTCTGGAACCGAACCTGCAATACCTCCAAGGTATGCCTGTGTTCAATGTGACTTTCTCAGTTTTGTGCGAGAGGTGTAAGAAAAATAAGTATTACTGTTTTCTAGGTGAGCTAAAGAATTATTTTCATCAAAATCGCTCACGACACCCAGCCCCCCAAACACACAAAATCTACTGGTCAAAATGTGACTCGGGTCCATCTGTTTAGTTTAAGAACATTACTGGTTTTATAACATACATTTTTCCTACAAACACATTAAGATCCTTATTTTGTTGTTTCCCCATTTTGTTTACACGTGGGGGCAGGAAGGGGTCTGAAGTTCCATTCAACTCACATATGACCTTGGACTAGTCATTGAACGTCCAGGCAACTCAGCTGCCCCCAGTAGGGAAGAGGCAATGTTTTTCCAGGCTGCTTTTGCAAAGTTCTGTAATTTCACATGGAATGACTTTTACAAATGCATAAGCACAGTACAAGATCCCTTTTTGGTGCCACACAGTTTGAAAAGGGGAGTTGTGAGGAGATGTCCTTTTATGAGTTGATGATTTCTCCAAACTCAGGAGGGCAGTTGAAGATGATTTCAGAATTTCTGCATCTTCTATCTACTTCGTCACCTGAGTGTGACAACGGGCATAGCAAGGCTGGACTGCACCTCCCAGGTCCCTTCCTCTCTGGCTTCCTAAGTGCTGCAGCCTGGGAAATGCTACAAATTCAGGGTGTGGAAAACTTTTGTCCCTCAGACATCCTCTAGAGACTCCTGCAAGGAGGAGGAAGGCGCCTTTCTGTCGAGCTGCAGGAAGCAGCCTCCAGCCCTCTCCACAGGACACTCAGAGGTGGGGCAGGGTAGAGAACAAAATGTGGATGGGAGGTGTCAAAGGCATCTGAGGACTCCATGCACTGACCTCAGCCTTCAGTTCGCCTTTGATTTTTCTCCTGGAGGTGGGAGGGGGTAAGACGTGAGAAGGCCATCAAGTTGAGGTATGTGTGGACAGAAAAGGAGCTTACTTTCCACTATGAAACTCACTCTAGTAGCAGCATTTTAAAAAACAAGGATGAAGGATTAGAGAGAATGAATTCCCATTGTGTGTTGGCTTGACTTTAGTGAGGAATAATATTTTACCTTTTGGTGCCCAAGAACACTATTTCCTGGTAGGTAGGCCTTTTCAAGATGCCATTCAAAATGTTTTCAGTGACGGCTGGGAGAAAACTTTCCCTTAGAAATATTATTTTGGAATACTTTCACTGAAGAAAGCACTGTTCAGTACAGTCAATAGGGGCTAGAAAATGGTATCCCAACCCCCTTCCCCAAATATTAAAGACAGAGGCTCGAGTTCTCCATTCATGAGGCCCCTGAGACGGGACGCAGAAATCACTCATTTGTCAACCTGGGACCCTAACATTTCAGCTCTCTACCTACCAGCACAAGCCCCCTAGGAAACTGCAAAGTAATTGCAAGGTTCTATTTGGCCACCAAATATTGTTTCCTCAATTGAATCAACTCCTGCCAAATATATGTCCATAATTGGAATCTACAGCCACACACACCTGGATGAAATCCTAGCTATCATGTACAGTAGGTGATCTCAGGCAAGGTATTTAACTCCCCCGAGCTTCAGATTCCTCATCTGTAAAATGGGAATAATTATATCTACTTTGTGAGGTTGCCGTGAAGATTACATGTGACAATGAAAGCAAAGTTCACAATAAATTTTAGCTTCTATAATGTTATTACTATTCTGTCAAAAGTCTGTGGATTTTTAGTAAAAATTAAAAAGGAGTATCCACACTAGAGAAGGATGACTATTGTTTATGAGACTATAAAATATATATATGTGTGTGTGTATCTATCTATCTATCTATCTATATACATATGGGCTAAAAACTCAAGACTTTCTTCCTACCCATTGTTAATTATGATGGCAAGAAGGGAATAGCTAGTGAAAAAAATGTTAAGACACAGTAGACCTAATTAAAGAAGCTCCAGCAGGACTACACCCTACTTATCATTGATCATAATCCTTAACAACAACACAGGCTCCCACAAGGAAAAGTACAAACAGACAGGAAGAGCCTTTCTCATCTGGGAATCTTACCCCTTTTACATTAATGAGATTTCTGACTAATTTGAGGCGACAAGAAAACACCACTGATTGTACTCACTCCAGCCATCCATTCCTATAAAACATATTTTAACCCTATAGCACTGTCCTTCTTAAAAGAGTAAGAATTACCGTCAAGTCCCGGAACTCCTCCCTACACAATGGCCACACAATCAGATACACAGACAATTGTGAAAATCCACTGCAGAAAAGCATTTTCCTCCTAATTTCACAGCCATGGAAAAGAGGCACTTGGGACTGTGCTTTTTAGGACACAGTGCTGGATATTTACACTTTATGGTTGAGTATAAGTTCTCCCTGACCACCAGCAACGAGGACAATTTTTGATGTCTTGAACGCTGTATAGATTACTCCTTTGTGTTGTAGCCCCCAATGCCAAAGTAAGTATCTTAGAGGTAAACCCAGCTAAAATGAACACTCAGAGAAACTCAAGATAAATGACTAAGTTTAGAAATTAAATTCTCTCTCCTCCACTGGATTCTAACTCATATAATTCTAAGCATTAGACTAAGCCAACTTTAAAAATGAAAATCACCCTTCTCCCCGGGTCTGCTTTATAATTTCAACAGGCTTGGCATGACGTGAGCCTCCCTGACAGTTGCACCATGGGCCAGCTTGTGCTATAATGTTCTAAAGCACTGAGAATTCGGTCTTTAGCGATTTGGCAATGTCCAGGGAGGAAGGGGAAACATCTGAAGTTATTTTTACTTTTGCAAGTCCTCTAGTTGTACAGGGTGAATGCTAGGGTGGGTCAAGTATTGTCTGGAACCTTCAGGGTCTTTTTTTTTTTTTTTTTTTGCATGGCCTCATTTCCGTCTTCCTGTTGCTAGGAAGGAGAGCTAAGCATGAGAAACGCGTGTTTACAATACTGGACCATCCTGTCCAGCACAAGGCTCTCTTCAGAAAAGTACGATTCACTTCACCCACTGTACTTTGGATGCCCCCATTCTTCTGAACCAAATCACCCTCCCCTGAATATTTTCAAATTGCATATTTACCCACCTAAGTCATAAAAATACCACTCTCATTTGAACGTTGCCTCATGGCTTAAAATCTCCATGGGGACACCAAGGGAAACCCAAGTACTTATTTTTGTATTTAAAACCACCTCTTGGAATCCCACCAAGCTTCTGATTGCAAGGCATCTCACTGGGGCCTCCCATACCCTCTTTAAAGCCCCACACTAGTTTTACAAGGAAGAGTTTAAGTACTATCTACATTTTCCACCCACTTCACAGGGATAAATTGTTTAATCATAACAAGCTTTTCTATTAATCTGGTATATTTTCCAGAAGCAACCAAACATCCCCCTTTAATGTAAAAACACCCTTAAACTTTGCTTGGTCTTTGGTTTTTGAACTACAATATAGAACAATAACAAAATAAAGAAAAAAAGGCTTTAGTTTTAAAGGGGCATCCGGTCTCTCAGAACCTTTGCTCCAAAACTATAGGAAAGTCCTTTGATTAGTCCAGTGTATTAAAACTTGGAACACCGCCTTCACTTAGCCATAGGTAATTGCTTAACAGTGTAACATTTTCATTCTTTAAGGAGGTAAATGGTGTTTCTCATAAGATCCACAATTAGGAAGTTAATACATAAGTAAGTCACTGAAATGACGTTTCTCATCCACTCTTGGGAAAGATCAAGTTGGAAGCTACTTAATCTCATTCTGTGGAGCAGGGAAACCAAGTCAGCCCCCTTTCTTGAGCTTCCAGTAAGTTTGGTGTAAGGCAGCGGTCCCCAACCTTTTTGGCGCCACGACCGGTTTCGTGGAAGGCAATTTTTCCACAGACCGGGGTGGGGGGATGGTTCCGGCAGTAACGCGAGTGATGAGGAGCGATGGGCGGCAGCAGACGCAGCTTCGCTCGGCTCCCCAACCACTCACCTCCTGCTGTGCGGCCAGGTTCCTAACAGGCCACGGACTGGTATGGGTCCGCGGGCCCGGGGTTGCGGCCCCCTGGTGTAAGGTGGCTTGAAATAAAATAAAATCTGGTTTTGTCAAAAGCAAACTTTTAAAAACAGCTGGGAGAGAAAGTCTGCTGTGCTTCATTTTAAACTCTGAACAGTAGTGCTAATGAAAAAAATATGCACCTAGGATTGGACCACGCTGTAAATCTGGCAGGCCACAATAAAAATTAATACACACAATCGCCAACATTTTCTCAGAAAACGTCTCGAAATAACGTCTGAATGCACATCTGCTAACTATTTGACACTCATTTCCCAGGACTTTAGTTCTATTAGGGGGGCTGTTGACTTACGGGGCACCCCTCGGACCATCTGCTGCAGGCTGCAAGCCAAGATGGCACTGGGTGCCTCCATTAATTCCACACTTATGCTCAGCAAATTATCTCTGCGGAGGACCAGCCTGCAGTCCAGATGGATGCTGAGTTAGTCAACCTCTTGGAGCTGCTGATAGATTTACATCCAGAGTTCTGCTGGGCTATTATTTTCCCTCATCCCTTCAGCAAACAGAGTTTTGCAAAAAAAAAAAAAAAAAAAAAAAAATGTAATTTGAGACTCAGTATTCTGCCTTCTCCATAGCTGTGATTTTTTTCCATCCAAATGCGTCATATATTCCGCCTTCACGCATCTTTGCATAACGGATGGCTCTGCCTGGACTGCATTCCTCCATCTCACCGGCAATCACTGAGGCAGCTTCTGAATCCTAAGAATGTACCCATTTGCTAACCAAGTTGAGTGTAAAATGACTCAGTCAACGCAAGCATGAGGAAAGGTTTTCTTCTCCACAGTACAGATTAATGACTATATGTAGGGGTTTACTTCTACACTAATTAGCATAAATTGGGTACTGAACATCAGTCCCAGACACTGGGCTAAGCCCTTGTATTAGCTCGTTTGATCCTCAACACCTCCCCACGCAGTAAACACAGTTATTACCCCCATGTTGCAGATGAAGGAGGTACAGAGAGGTCCTGTCAATTCCCAGATTCGCCCAGCAAGCAGGCTGCAGACCCAGGATTCCCACCCCGCCGGCCTCACTCCAGGCTCGCTCTGACTCCCCTCGAGACAGGGGCTGTGCGCTGGGGAAGTAGCGCGGAGACAGTAAGTTACGCGTGGCGGCGTCGGTTTGCCGTGGCCAGAGGTGTAACTCCTCTCGAAGGATCAAAGGCTCGGCCCGCGACGCTGGAGGTGGGGACAGGGACACAGAGGGGGGTAGGGGTCCAAAAGGCCGTCGCCTCGCTACGGAAAAAGCCGGATCGCGCGGTGCGCTTCCTTCCTTTCGCCGGCCCCGCGACTCTCGGCGCGCGGGCGCCCCCTCCGGAGCCAAGGGCGTGGGCGTCTCCATGGGGCATTTTAGGAAACCCAATCCAACGCCCCAGCACGTGAAGGCATAGCCTTCCAGCAGGCGCCCCACATGTTGGACTGGCTAAACACCTCCAACATTCTCCAGAGGCCGGCAGCCACCAAAGTGAGACTTTCCTGGCTAAGCCTGAGTTATTTTCCAGCGTCTAAAATACTTGAACAAAGACGGCTGGAAATTAAAACAATTTTTGGTGAATTTACTTTAAAGTAGTTAAAAAAAAACTTTCCAAGGGTCACTACGGTCTAAACATCCCTAAATAAGATTCTCAAGAGAGTCAACGTTGATTTTGGACTTGTATGGTGAAGGACAGCAAGTACTGAGCCCGGAACGGTCCTCGAAGGGAAGAGAGTAGAAAGAAGATCGCGCCGCGACCCTCAGAGCCAGAGGCCACCGCCTGGGATTTAGAAAAGAACAGAAGGGCCGCCAGCGCAGCTGGGCAGGAAGCCAACGGGTCCTGCGACCCCGGACCGGCCCTGCGCCCCCAGCCCGGGCGGGAAGTTATTGTGGGTTTCACTTCATCAGTCACGGTCGCCTTCCAGCCCGCAGCCCTTCCCGGAGCCCACCGGGCGTGCCGGCCCGCGGCCCCCAGGGGGCATTACCCGAGATTAAGACCTCCCTCCCCGAACTACGACCCTTGTTTTCCCCACACTCCACCTCCTCCACTCCATGAAACTCGGGCGACTCGGTTCCGAGCCTCCTCGGAAAGCGCTGCAAAAGCACAGAACGTCAGGCACCGACTTGACAAGGCAGGGTGACATTTCCTCCGCGGCGGGTCCCCTCCGCAGCTGGCTCTTGCGGCCGGCCTGACGGCAAGGCACAAGTCTAGCTTACGTGTTAGGATCATGGTGTCCGGCTTCTCTCTGCACATCAAGTGCGGCGGGGGAAGGCGGGCGCGCAGTGGGGAAATCGAGGCAGCCCCACGCAGCTCGGCTCCGGCGCCCGGACCCACGGCGGCACCCGAGACGCGCGACCCAGCGGTCCTCAGCGCATCCTTACTCGCCACTCCGGAAAGAACTTGGTGTCTGCCCGAGATCGAAAAGGGAGAGCGCTCAGGGAGCTGGGCGAGGAGCCCGGGAGCGCTGGCTTCCCGGGAGTACGGCCATGGCCAGGACCAGAGCGAAGCGCCCTCGCACTAGCCGCTGGAGCGCTCTGCCTCCCGCGTAGCCAGCCGGCCGCGCCCTCCCGCAGGGCCCACCCCTGAGTGGAGGGACCAGGCCCTGCGCGTCGCCTCCCCGCTGCCAGGGTAGCCAGCAGCAGCCTCTCTCAGGCCTCAGGCCCCACCCCGCTCTCCCGGCCCCGCCCCACCTCGAGTTCAGACACCTCCCCTCCCCTCCTCCCTGCGGCCCGGCTTGCCCGCCGCCGCCTCAGGCAGTTCCCTGGCCCCGCCCCTCCAAGCTCCGCTGCGCCCCGCTCCTCCTCCGCCAGGGTCTGGAATGCTTTCCTCCGGCCTGCGAGTCTGCCGGGGGAAGCCCCTAAAATTCTCCCAACTATTGGCAAGACAAAGGCTGGACCCAGGAGGCATTTACTTGCTGGGGAGGTCTGGGCTCCACGCTGGGACACCACGCACTTTCCCCCTCATCTTTTTCTTGGTAGCTTTGCACACTTTTTTTTTTTTTCTTTAACCTCTGTTATTCTGCCTTTCCTCCTGATGGGAACCGCATAAATTCCTGGGAACGGAGGCGAAGTGGGGAGGTAGGGGTGAGTCAGTGTTTCACCATGTGTAAAATGGGGGGAAGAGGACCTGTCCCTGGGACATTCATCATTCATTGCTAAGGTGCACAGGGGTACTGAGCAAAAGTAAATAACTGACACTGTGGTAGAGAGGGACAACTTATACTCAGCACGTGCTGACTCTGCAGTGTGCAGTCAGAACCAGTGTTTTCCAAACCAACGCCCTTGGGCCACAACCCAGTGCAGCTCCTGGAACTGGTAGAGTGGACTCTAGACTGCAGAATTAGAATCTCTGATGTTGAGAACCTGCATTTTTTTACAAGCCCTCAGGTGATTCTGGTGCACTTTAACTTGAGGACCCCTGATATAAAAGGAAGCCTCATTTTAAAAGATCACAATTGACTATAATCTTTGTAAGATTTTTAAAAACTCAGACCAGGATTGCACGAAAATTTCCTTTGGGGCTAATTGATGCTTTCTGCCTATTACCGCTGCGCAAAGAAGACTACTAACCTAAACTCATTCATTCAACAAATATATCCAGAGCATTTATTTACCCTGTGCCAAACACTGTTCTAGGCTCTGGAGATATAGCAGGGAACAAGAAATATAAACATCCCTTCCCTTCTGGAGTTTACTTCCTAGTGGGGAAGATGCACAATAAACTAAATAAATAAGTGAAATATATATAGTGTCTTAGATGGAGGTATACAAAGGGTAGGGGGTATGGAAGCTTGGAGCAGAGTCTTTTTAAGTGGGGTTAAATACAAATGGGAGAATTTCGTCTCTTGATTATAGTTTAAAATGTATTGATTTCATAGCTGTGTCTTAGTTGACATATGCAAGACTCTTTTTCACCCCATTTTTTCAAAAACAAAATAAAACACTCATTTCACCACTGACTTCCTAATTTACCCAAACCAGAACTGGGCTCTGAAGAGTGGCATCTCTGGAGGGCGAGGGCTTCCTTTACTTCACAGGTATTTCCAGGGCTTTTACCTACTTAGAACTGCTGGGGACACCAAAATAAGCAAGGGCAGGCCCACCTCTGCCTGCTCAGAGTTTAATCTGCTGAGGAAGCAACAGGGGCTTATGAAAAAGAGGTGCTGTGAGGGCCCCAGGAAGTGGGAACCTGACCTGACCCAGAAAGACAAGAAGAGGGAGCTTCCCTCTGAAATTCTTAAGCTGGAGGAACTGTCAAAACACCCACAGTGGGCTTCCCTGGTGGCGCAGTGGTTGAGAGTCCGCCTGCCGATGCAGGGGACATGGATTCGTGCCCCGGTCCAGGAAGATCCCACATGCCGCGGAGCGGCTGGGCCCGTGAGCCATGGCCGCTGAGCCTGCGCGTCCGGAGCCTGTGCTCCGCAACGGGAGAGGCCACAACAGTGAGAGGCCCGCGTACCGCAAAACAAAACAAAACAAACAAAATAAAACACCCACAGTTGCCAGCAAGGGGGAACGTGATTCAGGGGATACTGGAAAAGTAAAGGCAAGAACTTTCAATTCCCTGCATGACTGTGTTGAGGAGTTTTAAAAATCCTTAACAGCAATAAACAGTGAGAAGCCACTGTAAAGGAAGAAGGCATCCCAGGATCAGATTTGCATTTTGAAATCTTCGTTCAGGCTGCAGTGCGTACTTCGAACTTAGGAAATAGGAGTATATCACCTAAACTTCTCTTATACACTAACTTCCCTTATTTATTAACAATCCAAACCTCAAAGTTATAGATATTCTAAGCATCTCCTCCAAAGCATATCAATTCTCAGAATAAATTCTTAATATGTATTATTAGCTGGGTGAAGTTGTGTTTTTTTTTTTTGCGGTATGCGGGCCTCTCACTGTTGTGGCCTCTCCCGCTGCGAAGCACAGGCTCCGGACGCGCAGGCTACGCGGCCATGGCTCACAGGCCCAGCTGCTCTGCGGCACGTGGGATCTTCCCGGACCAGGGAACGAACCCGTGTCCCCTGCATCGGCAGGCGGACTCTCAACCACTGCGCCACCAGGGAAGCCCTGAAGTTGTGTTTTAAGTGAATTGGGTTTCTAGGAGTCTGTGCAATATTGATGTACCACCTGCCACTAAGTATTCATCTTTCCAGAATAGAACCTGCTAATTTTTTTGTCTCTTCTTGTTCAAACCTCATTCCTTTTTCCTTGATCACTGATGTTGTCTCCTCTGGATCTTCTCTCATTTCATTCCCTCTCTCTGGAGGTTTGTGAGATATGGATTGCTCATCACCTAGTAGTATTCATAATTCCCGACACATTTTCCTTGGTGATGCATTGGTCTGCATTTGACCTTCCCTGAATCTCATCATTTTCTTCCATTCTTTGGTTTATTGACACAGCCTGTGACCTGGGCCAAATCCCAAATTTTATTTTTTAAATTCTTACTCCTGTTAGAAATGGACATGCTACATTTTGAAAACTGCTACACTTGTAGAATATGGTTGAAAGCAGGACTTTTGGAACAGGCCACTTATCAGCTGTGTGATGAGTATATTATTTAGCCTCCCAAACTTCGGTTTCTTCATCTTTGAAAAAAGAGGTTTAAACAGTGCATATCTCATGAGGTTTTTAATGAGGATTGAAAAAGCTCATGAACGTTAGTGCTTGGCACATAATAACCACTCGACAAGGCTAGACATTATTATTATATATTACTAAGCGTGCACATCAAACTAAGCCATGCAATTAGTATTTAAATAATCATCTAGGAGAAGACGAAAACAAAACAAGACCTTGACTTCAACCTTTGTGAATCTGAGAAGCCCTTACAAACTGGGGGAAGGAAGAAGTGAAAAGTCATTAAGAGTTAAACAGTGGTCCTTTCCAGATGAAAGAGGGTCCCCAGGACAGAGCAGAGTCCTTCCTCTCCATGTAACCTTCAACTCGTCACCCATGGTGTCATTTGTCTGTCATTGGAAGATGCCATTAGACTGGGTTTGTTAGCTGATGTATGACATGAGATTTGGGTATTGAAACACTGGACTGTAAGAGGCAGAGATTAATGTAGCACATTTCCCAGCCCGCAGTATATATGGTCTTCTGGTACCCCTTCAATACATGAGAATAAAAAGCCGTCACAAATTACACCAAGTTTTGTTGCTACCGTTGTTACTGCGGTTAAGTATTTGCTCTCAATGGAGGTTAAAACAAACAACAGAAAAAGCTTTGACATGAGGACCTGCGCTGCTGCTGTTCACTTCCTGCCATGCTGTTCTCAGTTGGAGCATCAGTTTCAGGAAGCTATTCACAGGGATAGCTGGTGCCCTGTCATCTACATGGATGTTTCCACATTCAAGTGTTGTATTACCAAGGCCACAAAAATCACAGAGCGAACTCCTAAGCTGCATGACAGAAGGCTGAGTGGCTAAGTGAGCTACTCTCTGGTTCCTACTCTATTTTAATGATTACTATTAGATATCATTGATATTGTCCAAGGGCATTTGTCCTCTTGCATTTTTTCCCACATTTTTGCCATTAAAGAAAAAAGAATAAAACTTAGGTGTCTACAGGCACTCAGGCAGGTAATGCTGGCGAGGGAAGCAAGTCACAGTGGGATGGTGAAAAGTGAGGAACCCAGAAGCCCTCCAAGAAGCACTGCCACTCAGGCTCACTTGGTTGTTGGCTGTGTTAACACAGCAACCCATTGTTCTGGGTTTAGAGATTGTTTTTCAAGAGCCCATAGATTTCTAAATTTTTATACCACACGTCCCAGTTTTTAGATGCTGGCACTAATTAAAAAAAAATTGAAACACATGCCAAGTAATTTCAACTTTGGGCTTCATTTAGCCCTGGGGCAACTAGTTTAAACCTCTGCTCTAGTGATAGGAGCCAAGCAATCTCTTTGGAAATTTATTTCTCTCCCATAGGAACTAAAAGACTGATGCTTGGAAAATGTAATATAATTTGTGTTCAATGGAGCATTGTGAAATGAGTGCAGAAAATAGTTTTTTATTTGTAATGTTCGAAGGAAATATGACAAATAGTAGAAAGTTGTTAAAATAATTTGTAAACAGTATCCAATTCAGAGAAATAATTAAATTTGAAATTTAATGGTTGTGCTTAAAACATTCATTTATGGTTAAGCTTCCATGAACCAAGTCTGGGTTCTTTCCCCACCATCTACCCTGGTATTTAGCCTTTTCAAAAATATCTGAAACCCAGATGCCAGGGGTGTAGGATGGTGAAAGAGGAGAAAAAGCAAGGGTTTAGGAGGTGAGATAAATTAGCCTTCTTTTAATTCTACCTAGAATAGCTCTCTTATTCAGTCAGACCTTTTTTTGACTACATCTTTTGAACAAGTGAAGTTAAAAATATGGGGAAGGTTAACTTAATCTGTCAGTGATAGTTTTAGTTCAGAGCGGGGAGTCCCTTGTTCCTGCATAAATGTGATATAAATCTACTTTCTGAATAATCACTTAAGCCCCAAATACGATCTAGCCTGGCACAGAACTTTTATCATTCAACAACAATTTATTAAATCCTAGAAAGGCAGTGCGCTGATGAAACAAAATTGAACAGGAATAAATAAATCCTGGGATGTCATGTAGAGCATAGTAACTATAGTTAATAACACCGTATTGCATATTTGAAAGTTGCTAAGAGGGTAGATCTTAAAAGCTCTAACCATAAGAAAGAAAATTTTTTGCAATGATGTGTGGTGATGGATGTTAATTAGACTTATTCTAGACTTACTGTGGTGATCATTTTGCAATATATACATATATTGAATCGTTACGTTTTACACCTGAAACAAATGTAATGTTATATGTCAATTATATCTCAATTAAAAAAAAACTTCGGCAAATGACAAAAAATAAAGAATATAAAAAGAGGGCTTGGAGAAGAAAGCTCTTAGGTAGAAAGTAGAAATAGATACAGTTCTGTCATAGTTCACTGGTGGGTTGGACATAATCCTGATTTGGTAAATCAGTGGGCATGCTTTCCTGAGATAATTACAATATTTACAGTAGAATCTCCTTTGAAAGGCTATTTCATTTAATAGCTTAGATAGCTGATCAGCCCAAGGCTTCACAGCTCAAAATGAAAGAGAAGGGACCCCGGGACACCTAGTCAGTGCCTCTGCCACCTCCAACTGCCATCTGAGCTTCACCAAGGACTGCTCTGAGTCTTTCAAGTGGCTTCTGACAACACAAATGTCAGGTCAGAGAAAAGTAAAAATCGCAATCCTTTTTGAATCCACAAAAGAAACTGGGCTACTTTCCCACTGAATTAGTCAATTTTAATGGCATGCTTTTGATTCTTTGTTTATTCTGACATTATCCTCAATTGTACAGTTTTTTTTTTTTTTTTGGTCTGTAGCACATAATTTATTGAAAGCTGAGGATGGACAACATTATTTTATAAGAACTAATAATATTTAATATTTTGCTTTCTTATTATTTAACTTTTATGACTATAAAATATTTATTGTTAAAAAGTTTAGGAAATAGGGAAAGTATAAAGAAAGAAACAAAACTCATAATCATACTACCAGAGACAACTGCAGATGATTTACATTTTTATGTCTCTCTTCTCAGTCTTTTTTTAAAAAATAAATAAATTTATTTATTTATTTATCTTTGGCTGCGTTGGGTCTTCGTTGCTGCACACGGGCTTTCTCTAGTTGTGGCGAGCGGGGGCTACTCTATTGTGGTGCACGGGCTTCTCATTGCAGTGGCTTTTTTCTCGTTGTGGAGCACGGTCTCTAGGCACGCGGGCTTTAGTAGTTGTGGCACGCAGGCTCAGTAGTTGTGGCTCGCCGGCTCTAGAACGCAGGCTCAGTAGCTGTGGCGCACGGGCTTAGTTGTTCCAGCAGCATGTGGGATCTTACCAGACCAGGGCTCGAATCCGTGTCCCCTGCATTGGTAGGAGGATTCTTAACCACTGCGTCACCAGGGATAGCCCTCAGTCCGTTTTTTAGGACAGATACTTTTATTGTACAGCATTGGGATCATAGAATATATTGTTTGTAATATTTTATTGCACTTAAAATATTGCTGTATTGAAGAATAGAGGTTTTTATAGTGCTTCGTATACCTTCTTATGGATACGCAACAAATAAGTTAAATGTTGAACTTTAAATTTTTCACCATTTTTCCTTTAGTGAACATCCTTGTATAATAAATTTTAAAGAGCAAGAAAGGTAATTTCCGGGACTTCCCAGGTGGCGCAGTGGTTAAGAATCCGCCTGCCAATTCAGGGAACACGGGTTCAAGCCCTGTTCCAGGAAGATCCCACATGCCGTAGAGCAACTAAGCACGTGCGCCACAACTACTGAGCCTGCACGCCACAACTACTGAAGCCCGTGTGCCACAACTACTGAAGCCTGCGTGCCTAGAGCCCGTGCTCTGCAGCAAGAGAAGCCACCACAATGAGAAGCCTGTGCAACGCAACAAAGAGTAGCACCCACTCACTGCAACTAGAGAAAGCCCGCGCGCAGCAGCGAAGACCCAACACAGCCAAAAATAAATACATTTTAAAAAGAAATTAAAAAAAAAAGAATGATAATTTCCTTAGGCAAATTCACTTACTTTGACTTAAGAGGTCAAAGGGTATTAGGACATTTGATATATATTTCTGAACTAGAAAGTAATTACCTATTTTACATTTTTACCAGTGTTTGAATGTACCTATTTCTCTTCATGTTAAGTATTGCCAGCATTATAATTTCCATTTCTTTTGCTAATTTAATAAGCTAAAATATATTATCTCATTATTAAGTCTATGTTTGAATACTAAATGGGATAAATTTATTTTAACCATTTTTATGTGTACATTTCAATGGCATTAAGTACATTTATATCATTGTGTAGCTATCACCACTATCCATCTCCAAAACTTTTTCATCTTCCCCAGCTGAAGCTCTGTTTCTATTTAATAATAATTCCCCATTCTTCTCTTCCCCAGTCCCTGGTAACCACTGTTCTTCTTGCTGTCTCTAGGAATTTAACTATTCTATGTACCTCATATAACTGGAATCATACAGTATTTGTCCTTTTGTGTCCATTCCTTTTGTTATACTGGTTGAGTATTTTCATATTTATTAACCAGTGGTAATTTTAGGATTTGCCTATTTAATCTCATAGCATTTTTTTTGATGAAGCATTTTGTCTTTTCTTAGCAATATTAACCATTTGTCATTTATTATAAAAATATTTTTACTAGTTTGTTATCTGCCTTTTAAGCTCGTTTATTTATGATATTAAAAAATTAACAAGATTCAAACAAATTCAAAGATCTTATTTGTTTTTTTTAATGATTAACTCGGTAGTTTTCTCTATGTGGTTTGAAGCCAAAAATGCTAAGACAAAAAAATCAATTTGCAAAACAAGGTCACTTAACAGGTAGGATTTTTTGCTTTAGTTATAGGTTTCATTATTTACTCAAAGAAATATTCTAGGTGTCTTATTTGATTTTTCTATCTACTCTAGCATCACATACAGGTGCCGTGTATAGAGTAAGCCCTCCGTAAAGATTGCAAAAGGCTGGCAGGGTCAGTGTAAAAGTTGGAGACCTAGGGGCATCGAGTTTCCATAGTTTTGAAAATCTGTGTGAAATCACTCATGAGTTTGTTTTTACTAAGGAGATGTTTTGTGTTCACTTGAGTTGTAATGTGTTGCTTTTCTTCATAGCAGATTGGGTCCTAAAATAAAAATACTATGGCATGGGTTTGGGCAACTGCCTGAAAAATAATAAACAATTCTCTTTCTCAGCTGCTAATACAGCATGTTGGCCATTATAGTGTTATTTCTGGAAACCCCTACACAGCTTCAGATCATCAACTTACTTTAATGGCCAACAGGAGAATGAAGCCACAGTAAGTTGTCAAGCTTGGCTTTTCATGGATAACTAATTCAGTCAATTATCTCTCATGGATTCAGCTGAATTAAGCTGTACTGGGGGGAACTGCAAGGCACCAACTTAGACATTTAAAAAATAGCCCTGGCAATAAGAATCATGAATTGTGAAAGACTGGCGATTGAAGATTTATCAGAAGACAGAGTAGATTGGCTCTCTCCTATACAAATATCCTACTGTTGGACTCACAGCTACTTCTGTGCTGATTATTGTTATCTTTTTTTTTGATGGGTTGACAAAACAAACATATAATAAAGGTAAATTTCATAACTGAGTTTTCCGGGTCTGAGTTAGAAAAATGAATCTTTGAGGGTCCGTAAGTCCATGCATGTGTAGAAGAAAGAATGCTGATATAAATCATGTTCCTGACCTGGTCACACATACTATCAGTGACCGTGAGTTGCTCACATAATAATATCACTTGTTCCTTGGTTTATTTTTAAAATTATACATATTAGATATATATGATATATCAGTATCATACTTTATTACATATAAATTAAAATAGATATAATTTATATGACAAAACAAGGATACTGGATCATTTAGCTAAGGATTTTAGGTTGAAGACATAATATAATTTGGAGGTAAACATTATCACAGGTAAGGTATTTAACTCAGAGAGGTTACTTAGTAGCTTGCTTGATTTCACACTGCTAATAACTGAGGAAGCAAGGACTTGAATCTGGGTCTCTCTGCAATGATAATCATGACCAGGGCTTTAAAGTCAAACTACGTGAGCTTGGAGCAGGATTTCAGGTCTCGCCTTTCCTAGAACGTAAAGTGAGGGGATTGGACCAGATGTTCTCTCCGGTCCCCTCAGCCATCTATAGGTTCTCGTTTGTCCTGATTTACAGTGTAAACCTGAACTTATATTCACATTCACTTCCTTGTATAGGGCTCTAACATATCCAACCTTCAAAAACTCTACTAGTTAAAAAAAATGGTGGAAAGGAAGAAGCATCCACTCTGTCGGCCACCATGCCTCATACCAATTCAAAACAGAACACGGTTGGCTTCCCTGGTGGCGCAGTGGTCGGGAGTCCGCCTGCCGATGCAGGGGACACGGGTTCGTGCCCCGGTCCGGGAAGATCCCACATGCCGCGGAGCGGCTGGGCCCGTGAGCCATGGCCGCTGAGCCTGCGCGTCCGGAGCCTGTGCTCTGCAACGGGAGAGGCCACGGCAGTGAGAGGCCCGCGTACCACAAAAATAAAATAAAATAATAATAATAACCAAACAGAACATGGTGCCCCACTGAGCATGCTGCTGCAAATCCCAGGGCTGCATCTGCTGTGTTAGAACTCTTTTCCCATGAGAGCTGGTTTCTCTAATTAAAAAAAATTAGAATGATAATTTCCGGGACTTCCCCGGTGGAGCAATGGTTAAGAATCCGCCTGCCTGTTCTCGGAAATCCAGAAGTAAAGCTTTTCTCCTTCTTGGACAACTCTCTTGACTATCACTGAGGCCTCACGAGGTATGTGGTGTGGTCCCTATACTTGCTCATGAAATTCAGGCCATGCAGTTTAGTTTGGTAGACTTTCAAGGCGCTGCACCCAAATGACCTTCTTAAAAACGACCTCTTCCTTTTCCGTTTCTTCTGTGTCATTGCTCTAATTTGCCAATCATATTTTCATTTTAATCTTCCCATCCAGATTTTTATTTTTATTTTTTTTAAGATTTATTATTTATTTATTTTACTTTAGTTTTATTTTTGGCTGCGTCGGGTCTTAGTTGCAGCAATCAGGATCTTCGTTGAGGTATGTGGGATCTTATGTTGTGGCACACGGGCTCCAGGGTGCGTGGGCTCTGTAGTTTGTGGCACACACAGGCTCTCTAGTTGAGGAACGCGAAATCAGTAGTTGTGATGCGTGGGCTTAATTGCCCCATGGCATGTGGGATCTTAGTTCCCTGACCAGGGATCAAACACGCATCCCCTGCGTTGTAAGGCGGATTCTTTACCACTGGACCACCAGGGAAGTCCCCCACCCGGAGTTTTAAATGGAATGTTTCTATTTGTGTGATTTCTTTCACACTTTTCACTAAGAGTAATTTTCCACTTTTCATACACTTAGTCACTCTTCTAAAGTTATTCTCCCTTCCAAGAAGCCTACTGTGATTATTATAAAAGAATACAAAACCACCATCCCAAACTATTACTGACAGAATATTTTGGACCCGTGCCTTTCCTCACAGTGACACAAACAGTTTTAAAACAACTACCAAACAAATAAAAAGATGACAATGCGTGTGCTGGCTGTCTTGTTTTTATGCACTCCAACCTGCTACATCTGAGCCGTTATCTAATCTGTTTGGTATGTAACAATACTCTTTATTTGCATAGTACTCTTAAATATAAATTTCATTTCCCATAACATTCAGTAACTGAGCAAGATATTTTGTTGTATTTTCTTCTTATCTTTTTCTTCTCTCACCTTCCTTCTCCCACCTCCCAAACATGTTTTTTCCCTTTTATAGCCCAACTATTTTACATTCTGGAAAAGGCAAAACTATGAAAACAGTAAAAAGACCAGTAGTTGCCAGGGGATAGAAGGGAGGGAGGAATGAACAGGTGAAGTATAGAAGACTTTTAGGGCAATAAAACTACTCTGTTTGATACTATAATGGTGGATACATATCATCAAACATTTGTCTAAACGCATGGTATGTACAACACCGAGAGTGAACCCCAATGTTAACTATGGACACTGGGTGATAATGATGTGTCAATGTAGGTTCATCAGTTGCTATAAAGGTACCACTCTGGTGAGGGGTGTGGATAAAGGGGGAGGCTATACATGTGGGGAGGGGTTGGAGTTATATGAGAAATCTCTTCCCCTTCCTCTCAATTTTATTGTGACCCTACATCTGCTGGAAAATATAAAGCCTATTAAAAAATATAAAAGAGGCTTTAGGTGAACATGGAATATCAAATGATAAGGTCACACATAAGTGTTTTGGTGTCCCAGAAGAAGTGAATATAGAGAATGGAGCACAGAGGCAATGTCTGAGTTCATAGTGACTGAGGATTTTTCAGGACTGATGAAAGACATGAATTCATAAGCACAGGAGGCACACAGTATACCAAGCAGAATAAATAGAAAGAAATCCACACCCAGACACCATTTAGTGAACCTACAGAATAGTATAAGAAGAAGCAATCTTAAAAGCACTTGAGAGAAAAGAGAGGTCACCTACAGAAAATGGCAAGTAGGTTGATGGCATACTTCACGACAGCAAAAATGCAAGTCAGAGAACACTGGAATATGTTCAAGGTGAGAAACACACAGCGAGAAAGAGAGAGAGAGAGAAGTTAACTTTGAAGTATGTGCCCAGAAAAACAATCTTTTAAGAATGAAGATAAAAAACATTTTCAGATAAATAAGAATAGAGGCAGTTAACAACGAATACAACTTTACTAATGGAGATTTGGAAAGATATACTTAAAGAATAGGGGGGGCTTCCCTGGTGGCGCAGTGGTTGAGAGTCAGCCTGCCGATGCAGGGGACACGGGTTTGTGCCCTGATCCAGGAAGATCCCACATGCTGTGGAGCGGCTGGGCCTGTGAGCCATGGCCGCTGAGCCTGCGCGTCCAAAGCCTGTTGCTCTGCAACGGGAGAGGCCACAACAGTGAGAGGCCCGCGTACCGCAAAAAAAAAAAAAAAAAAAAAAAAGAAAAAAAACCTTAAATCTGAGATTCAAGAAAGAATGGAGAGCAAAGAAAATGGTAAAATACAGGTAAACTGGGAAAAAAACCCTTCTATGGAAAATAAAAATATTATTAATAATAACAAGTTTAATTTGTGGATCTTAAAAGAAGACAATTCTAGAGACAACAATAAGTCAGGAAGGAATAACTGGAGTAGAGTATTCTAAGGTCCTTGTGTGTATTTACTGAGTATGCATAGCAAAATTTCAAGAACAATCTCTAGATTAGAAATGGTCCATTACTTCTAAATTAGTATAGGGAAAAACTGGAATATGAAAACAAAGATTTTTAAATGTTTTGAGGCAAAAAAAGGCAGAGCATAAAGACATAGAAGAGAGCAGGTCAAATGAAAAACACAAAATAAGGGGGCATATGTGTTCAAATATGTCAGTATTTATCAGTAATAATAAATATAAACGGTCTCAAGTTGCCACTTAAAAGCTGAAACTTATAGATTACACTGGTCTCCTAAAAATAAAAATCCAGCTATATATTGTTTATTTGAGCTACATTAAACATTTCGGGAGATGGAAAGGCTTAAAGTAAAAGCATAGAAAAGAATATACCAACCAAATACTAAGCAAAAAAAAAATTAGGGGAGCTACATAAATAGAAATAAAAGGCTTTAATCCAAAAAGGATTATAAATGGTGAAGAGTTACTGCATAGCACTAAAGAGCTCATTTAATGAGGAAAATAAAGTGATTCTGAAGTTGCGTGCCTCTAATAAAATAACCTCAAAATTTACAAAGCAAATATTGGTAGAATTAGAGGGAGAAACTGACAAATGTCATATTGGTGAGAGATTTCAACAGACTTGAAACCTATTCTGGATAGGTTGAGCAGACAAAAAAAAAAAAGTAAAATAAGAAAGTTTTAATGACTACATATAGATATATCTGTACCCATCAATAAGAACATATACATTCTCAACACTGCAATATTAAGATCAAACAAGCAAAACAAAACCACTGACCATATAAATACTAAGCCATAATGCAAACCTCACATTTTAAAGAAGTGGTATCATATCAACTCCTGTGGTGGTTTTAAAACATGCCACAAAATCTTTTGCAATCCTCTCATCAAATGATGGAATCAGTGCCTCCTCTCCTGGAACCCAGGCAGTTCTTGTGACCTTCAATGACTAGAAGGGCACAAGGGCTTCTGCTTTACTTCCAAGGTGGGTTAGAGAAGGTCATGTAGCTTCAGCAAGTGTTTCTTGGACAGTTGCTCCCTCTGGAGTCTTCCACATAAGGAGTTTGGCTACCCTGAGTCCCTAGAGCCTCCAAACGGAAAGGCCAGAGAGTGAGAGATGCCAGAGGAAATGCAGCTGTTTCAGCCCACAGCTGTTTTGAGTTTTCCCAGCCCAGGCACCAGTCATGTGAATGGAGATCCTAATTCCAGCTACCATCTGACTGCAACTGCCCGACAGACCCTGAGGAATGCCTAGGAATGCCTAGCTGAGTCCAGTCAACTCCCAGATCCATGAGGAAAATGCATAAGTGATTGCCATTATTCTATGCCCCTGTCTCGGGATACATTGTTACACAGAAATAGATAACCAGGACAGCTACATTCTCTGGCCAAAATGCAATTAAGTTAGAAATCAGTAATGTCAATATACATTTTAAATATTTTTACTTATAATTTAAAAGACTACTAAATATCTCATGATTCAAGAAGAAACTATACTAAAAAAATTTAATACTGAATGATAGTGAAAGTAATGCATATTTAAAAATGTGAAATATAATGGAAATCAGTATTTGATGAAATATATAGCTAAATTATTTGTATTAGCAAAGAAGAAAGGCTAAATATTAATTAAGCACCCAGTTTAATTTTTTGTTTAATAAATTTATTTGTTTTATTTTATTTTTGGCTGCGTTGGGTGTTCGTTGCTGCGCACAGGCTTTCTCTAGCTGCAGTGAGCGGGGGCTACTCTTCGTTGCGGTGCACAGGCTTCCCATTGCAGTGGCTTCTCTTGTTGCAGAGCACGGGCTCTAGGTGCATGGGTTTCAGTAGTTGCGGCACGCAGGCTCAGTAGTTGTGGCTTGCGGGCTCAGTAGTTGCCACGCGAGGGCTCTAGAGAGCAGGCTCAGTAGTTGTGTTGCACAGGGCTTAGTTGCTCTGTGGCATGTGGGATCTTCCTGGACCAGGGCTCGAACCCATGTCCCCTTTATTGGCAGGTGGATTCTTAACCACTGCACCACCAGGGAAGTCCCAAGCACCCAGTTTATAAAAAGAACAAAAGAATGAACTCAAAGAAGGCCAAACAAAGGAATTAATAAAGAAAAGAGCACAAATTAATCAAATTAGAAGATATGAAAGGCACGGAAAACAAATAGTGAATAAACACATGACAAAATGCTTAAAGTAGTTAGCAATAAAAAAATGCAAGTCAAGACCATAATTAGCTACCACTTTACAATGAAAAAGTCTGGCAATGCCAAGTGTTGGAAAGATGAGAATCCATATATATTGCTGGTTCAACCTCCTAGGAAAGCAATTTTACATTCATTTTAAAGCTGAATACTGACTATGCTATGATCCAGTAATTCTGCTACTCTGAGATTTGTTCCCTAGAGAAACTCTTGCATCTGTGCATCTAGAAAATTCAAGAATGCTTACAGTAACATTGTATTAGGAAAAGCTGGGAATAAGCTAAATGTCCATCAACTGGAGAAGAGATCTTTTAAAATGGCATATTTATACAGTGGAATATTACACAGCAGTGAAGACAAGTGAGCCATGGCTACATGCAACAACATGGACAAATCTTTGAAACAATGTTGGGTAGAATATCAACATTAAGAATAAAGTGCTTACATGGTAAAAAAATTTCATAAAATATGAAGGGACTAATAAATTCAGCATTCGGGACTGTGATAACCTCTGGGGTAAGGCAAGGAGATGAGCTAGGGAAGAGTGTATGGGTAGCTTTAACAGGAGAGGTAATTCTAGTTATTCAGTTGGGTTTTGGGTTAGTGGCTGCTATATTATTATACTTTATATTCATATATATTTTCTTGTTGGTATTAAATATTATGTAACTAAGATTTTAAAAGTGAAATAATCCTGGAGAAAGTTTGCTTATTATAATGATAAGAAAATCAACTTTAGAGTCAAGGTCCAGATTTGAATCCTGAAAGTGCCATTTATTTGCTGCTTTACCTTAGAAAAGTTACTTTATTTTCAAATCTTATTTTCCTTATCCATGATATGGCAATAATAATACCTCCTTTGGTAGCTGCGAGGATTGACATAGATTATGTTTATAAAGGGCTCAACATTTACTTATATATGAACTTATTAAGAAATAGGAACTGAAACCTTAACTCAAAATCTGTTTTGGGGGTATCTGTGTGTGTGTGTTTTATCTGTTCAAGCTTCTCAACCTACTATGATATTATTGTACTAGTTATCCTCTGTTGTAGTGTTGTTATTGAAAAGTTCCAGAACTAGTGAATTAGTGATACTGAAAATAAAAACCATTAACTTTATAATATCTGAATTTATGTCATTCAGAGCAATCCCCTACACCTATTTCCTCCTTTTACCTTCATTTGCATTATGAAAAGGTAAATAATATTAATAATAACGATAATGATAATAGTAGTAACAGTAATTTGACTCTGTAAAGGAACATCTACTTTCCAACGTTAAAGTTTATTCCTATTACATAGCGTCTAAGACATGGGACTTGCACGCATGTGTATTTCAGTTCTATGTTTTTTTTAAAAAAATGTGTCATATTTCTATTGCTCATACTATTAGAATGTTTAAAGTTGGGAGGATAAAGTCCAAGATAGGGTTATGGAAAGGTTTCTAATACTCCTTAGCCCAGAGATCCAGAGGGAAAAACAAACCGGGAAATTGAATCTGGAAGTGACAGGACATTCCTGGTTAGTTTTGACTTAACCTGGTCCTAATCGAGCCCTGCTCCGAAATGACACTTTGAAATCTGAATTGAATTTAGAAAGAATGAAAGAACGCGATCAATGTGGTATAAATTTTAAATCTCTCTGGGATGATCAGTCTCATGCTAGGCGAAATGAGGGCAAGAGCTTTTATTAGCATCCTCTAAACAGTGTTAAATATGAATCTGCCAGCTCGCAATTTATATATTTTTTCTTTATTTGTCTCGTAGGGTGGGTTTGCGTGTCTGTGTCTAGGAGCTACACTTCAGTCAAAAAAATGATTTTCCTCGTGAGGTTATAATAGAAACTGAACACATCAGTCGAATCTCTGGGATTCTTGCTCAGAACTGAGCTTTTAAATAACAATCTGTCTCCTGGGGGAGTGAGAGATCTAACCAAAAACCCTGACCTAAATAAATCTCCAGGGCAGAACTGAAGAATGGCAAATTTAGGGAAGCTAAATTAGTATGCATGGATTTTCTTTTCCCCTTTTCAAAATGAATGTAGTGCTTCTTGGTACTAACAGCTTTGTGACCCAAGCTGTTCTATCCACACAGCTTTTATTCCATCACCAACCTCAAATCTTGAAATCAGAAACGGAAGTTCTTTCATGCTGATTTTCAGATCCTGTGGCTCATGCTGACAATGCTTCATCTGGATATTCCACAATTAGGAAGAGGCAGGAGCCTTTACCTGAAAATTACATGTGTGAAGGAGCAGATCTACTGCAACTGAGGCTAACGTTTAAACGGCGTTTGCTGGGACCCTCTGTGACCGAGAAAAGGAGGGTGTCAGGGATGCAGCACATCCAACTTAGGTTTCTAGGCCACTAACAGCCAAGCAGGGACTATAAGGAGAAACTTCAACTAAACCCTGAGTGTGTGTGTTTGTGTGCAGGTGACATGGTACATAAATGGGGCACACACACGCTGGCGTTTCTGCATAAAGGACTTAAGAGGGATTTCCCTAAAGACTTAACCTTAAGCTTTTAGCCCTGATGCTCTCATTTCTCACTCTTCCAGGCATTTCCTGGAGAGCAAACACCCAGTTTGATCAGTAATAATGCGAATAATATTTTTTTATGATGCTGATTGGAAATCTCTCAGCAGAAACAAAGTACAGAAGGCACAGTCTTAATTCCTAGTCTCCTGACAAAGCTTAACTCAAACAAACTTTCAAAGCCCCTCCATTTGCACTTCCTCATTCATATCCCACCCAGGAATCAAGCTCTTTTTTCCCTAGCTTCTTGCTCATATATGAACCCTATTGTTTTCCTTTAATTGCCCTGAAATTCCAAAACAGTGTGACTAGGCTGACCCATTACGGTCTAAGCATTAATAATCGCCTCCTTTCCTACTCCCAGAACTCACTCTGAAACAATCTCTTTCTTTCCTAGGGACAAACTATCTGACTCAACTTCTTCTCTTGCCTCCTAGCCCTTTATTGAGGCAAAGACCAGATGACTGTTAGTTCGTAAAAATATTCATATTTGTCCTCTCCCCGTCTACTCCTCACCTCGTTCTACACAATCTGATCTGTGTCCTGCTTCCTGGCTCTGTGCAGACCCAACTACAACTTCACTCTCCCCAGACAAACACAGACAACAGTAATGTTACTCTAGTGCTCTTTGATGGTTGGATGACTTTTTCCTGCATCTTCTGAAAGGCAAAGAGATATGTAAACTCGGTCAGCCTTCCCACCAGCTGGAAGAACATCTGTAAGTAGGAAGGAATGAGATATAAACAAACTTACATTCCAACTGGCTGGGGCTGGAATAAAACAGGTGACTGTGAGGCCAAAGGCTCCATTAACAGTCACCAGGGTCATCGGGCCTCTTGTTTGCACTTGGTTTGGGAAGGCTTGCCTAAGTGAATTACTCGAAAAGTCTGAAATTGAGACTCCATGCTGGTGGTAACCACAACGCTTGTTTATAGAACTCTTCCAAAGGATGTAACAGGCATTTCCCAAGATCTGTCAGCACTGGGCCAGGATTAGATCAGCATTTGTCTCTGAAGGGTGTAGTATTGGCCATAAGACCAACACCACCTAAATGTCTTTTGCAGTCTGGGGTGTATACATGTATGTACAGTAAGTCCCCTACATATGAACCTTCAAGTTGTGAACTTTCAAAGATGCGAGCGTGCGTTTGCATGTCCAATCCCGTAAGTTAGTTCACGTGTCTGGCGTACACTGTCACGTGCGTGCATCCTCTACAAGTGGTTGTGCTTGTGTGTACTTTACTGTACAGCACTGAATAGAGTACAGTAGGACAGTATCTTTATAAACAGTACTGAATCCAGCAAGGAACCAGAACCTGTGCCATCAATGTCTGGCGTGAGTGAAATTGCAGCTCGACCTCTATCTCCTATTGCTGACGATCCTTCAGCTCTACCATCTCCCACCTCCTCTCCCTCCCCCAGTCAGTAACTCTTCTTGCCTGTTCACTTGATGCCAGCCCCTGTATGCCAGCTGTTGTACTACTGTACTTTTCAAGGTCCTGTACTGGAAGATTAAAAACGTTTTCTTTATTTTTTGTGTGTTTGTTTTTTATGTATTATTTGTGTAGATAGAATTATAAACCTATTACATTACAGTACTATATAGCCAAATGTGTTAGTTGGGTACTTAGGCTGGCTTTGCTGGACTTACGAACAAACTGGACTTAACAAATGTGCTCTTGGAAAAGAGCTCGTTTGTATGTAGGGGACTGTGTGTGTGTGTGTGTGTATGTGTGTGAATATATATCCCCCCAACCCTCTTAGCAGCTTAAGAGAAACATATAGGAAAGACAGGACTACGGGTGGGGTCTGGGGAGGATCTTCTTTTATTACACACCATCTATTTTCAACAAACATTTTTTTTTAATTAGAAAAAGTTTAATTAATGAGTGCTTTCTTTTAAAATTCATCTCACCCTAAATGTAATCAAGGAGTCATAACCAAGGAGAACTGACAGAGAATAATAATTGTAATGGCTTGTCCAGCAGGCCCAGTTATTCCTTTAAAGGTATGTTTCTTTCTTCTAATTACATTAGACAGTGATTGGAAGGATGGTAACTAATAATAAGGGTTTCATTGTCTCTCTTTTTTTCTTTGTCGCCCCTACCCTAATGACTTACTGTATGGTCCTTTACAAGGAGCTCTGGAGGAACCCTGGTGTGGAACCCTGGTCATGTGGCTCACTAAGACAGACATGAGATTTTCAGACACAGGACTGGCTGTAAACGAAAGGAGCCTGGGATGGCTTTAATATCCTGTGAGACAGAAGCATGACAGATTAGTGGGGAGCTCCTTCCTTCTCAGGCAACCAGGCCTCTGGCTATAGCTTTGTCTTAGCTCAGTCTTAGATCTTTATAAACACTTTCCCCTGAACTTTAAAGGACCCATGCTTTTCAGTAATAGTTTAATGCCCATGAAACAAAAACTCAGACAAAGGGTTCAAGCATAAAATCATATTGAAAGGTCTGATTCCTCAAGATACTTTCTATAAACTCAGACTTCACATCCAGAAAAAGATTTCAATAGTGAACTTTTTCACTAGAGAAAACGCCAGCCTTAAAAATGCTTGAGCCTTGGTACATGATTTTGAATCTCAATCGTTTTAAAGAAATACAAAAACTTGCTCCACTAGGGACTGGTAGTCAAGGCCCTCTGTTAAGAGTCCTGGATAAGGGATGTTTAAAGATGGAGCAAGGCGGTTGTGAGGTAATAACTAGAATTCCAGGGGTTGGAATCATATGATGACGAAATATCCAGGGAAGATGAATTGTAGAGAGGGGAATGTGAATCCTTATAAAACACAAATGAAGATCTGTGGGTATATGTCTGACACAAAAGAAGACTTGAATATATAAAAACAAGCACATGGTATTTACTTGGGGAGACTCAATATTTACATGTCAGTTCTCCCTTAATTAATCCATCAATTTAATGAAGTACCAATAAAAACAACAACCGTATGTTTTAAGAGTAATGATCACTAATATGTATTGCATGTTATGTCAAGTACTTTGTACTTTGAGTGTTACATTTCTTAAATAGTTCAATCCCTCAATAATCTTATGATTATTCGTTTCCTTATTTTATAAATGAAGAATTTAGGCAGAGTTTAAGCAACTTGCCTAAGGTCACACAGCCAGTAAGCAGTAGAACTGAGATTCTTAACCCAAGGGTTCAGGCTCTAGAGCTTAACTGTCATCCATACTTTCAAGTCAATGGAACTGAACAGTGAGTCTAGAAATTGACTCAAATACAGGAATTTAGATGGTATTAAATGTAGCACTTCATAACACGGGAGGAAAAGATGGATGATCATTCAATACCTAAAGTTGAGGCACCTAAGTAGTCATCTGGAAACAAATAAAGTTGAACCCTAGCCCACTCTTTACTCCAAAGTATTTTTCAAATGTATCGAAGATTTTAAAATGTAAAATGAAAAGAAAACCATCTGAAGAAAATCTGGGTGACTGAATGATAGGAGTCGGGGGAAGACGCTTAAATTTTATACTATTGGCATTTATTGTCCATTAAAATTAATTACTTTAAAAGAGAAAGAAAAGAAAGTGGTAGGGCTTCCTAACTGTGTGTGTGTGTGTGTGTGTGTGTGTGTGTGTGGTGTGTATTAATGCTAGTGCTATTCAGACCTGCTCCTGAAGGAATAGATCTCTGGAGGTTTACCCAGAAAAAGCTGACTGTGTAATAATAAGTAATAGTCTTGTGTCTATTCCTATGGGATGTTAGAGATGGCTCACTTTTTATACTTTCTTATTAATTGAACAGGATGAACTTTTCCTCCAGGTTACGGAATACAGTGTGTGAGTTGCTTTGACCGAGAGACAGTGCTAGAATTTGAGGCATGCTTTGGAGAAGTGCGGTGCCTATAAAAAGTGGCAATTATGCCAGATTTTCTGCAGTATACATCCTGGTCCCCAAGACGTACTCTCAAACGGCAGATAGTAGTCAGTCATTGCTCACCATGGTTGACAAGTTTGTGTGCTTTTCCTGACAGGCACTAATCATTCTTTTGGGTTCATTTGCAAGTTTTTCGGATAGAACACAATAATTCTGAGTTTATAAATATATATCCAAAAGAAATGACTCAGTAAATTTGATGGGCTTTAATGATGTCTCAAATAAACCTTAATTAAAGCGTCTTCATTTAATGAAGTTACAGGTTGTTCTTGGTAAAGGAAGCAACGGTTTTAATTTGCATGGGATACGGAGGCAGCAGTGAGAAACAACCTGAACTGTTCCCAAATATCAGTTTTTTAAAAATCGGATTGATTGTAAGCTCTGATATGAAATGAAATGAATGTTGTATCTTTATTATGTATAAGAAATGGCTGTATGCAACCACTTGGGGCCTCTTCATCAATTATCTGAAAAGCTTCTGCCGTTTTTGCTGTGGGGAATTAGCTGGTAAGAGGAATTTGCTTTAAGCTTATGACCTAATAATAAGGCTTGGAACTATGGGGCACTACACACTCAGGAATTTTCCTTCCTGCTCTGTTGCCTTTGTACATTTTCCCTCTGCTGGGAATGTTCTGTTCTCTGCTTTAACATTTTTAAAATTAATTCTTTATTACACAGTTACACATACAGAGTGTGGAAAAAATAAACAATACAAATGATCAACAAAGAAAAATATAGAGAAGCACTATTAATATTTTAATACGTAGATAAGGAAACCCTATTACATTGTATCAATCTCTTTTCTGCAAATTGAAAAAACGTGCATATACTATACGCTCCCATTTAGAAAATCAAATACAGAATCAAGTGAACTCAAAAGTGAAACTCCCCCATTATTGAGGTAGCTAATATGGTTATTCAAATAATTTTCTATGCAATTACTAGTATATTTTATATATTCTTTCTATATTTACATAAACACATTATTTTTTGTTCACAAATTTCTACGTGAACTGTTCCACAACGTGCTTAAAAATATACACATACATGTATATAATGTACATGTCTTCATGTCAATGGATATAGATGTACCCAATTTCTTTTAAAGTTTGTATAGAATTCTGTTATATGGCTATATCCTAATCATTTAACTAGCCCTCTGTTGATGACCATCCCTAACGTACTGTACCCAGTTTTTACTGCTACAACCCTGCTTCAGTAACTATTCCAGTGCTTGTGAGACTATGTGGTTGGACATCAACATTTTTAGTCTTAGAATCTTAAATACTATAGTTATAATAGATGTCATAGTTTATAAACTATTCCAGTTTTAAACTTTTAATCTACTTATATGTTACAGAAAAAACATGTTCACCAAAATCAGATAATTTCAATGCTTCAGTAGGTACCCTAAAATATTGTGATAAATGCTTTCAATTAAAGTTATGTATTCTAATCTTTGTTTAATAAGTTTCCCTGTATTTTAAATTATGTTGTTTACTGTACTAATTTGTAATTTGAAGGCCCTCATAATAACTTTTTGAAAATCTTGCTAATTTGGGGTTACTCCTTATTCGAGATCTCCTGCTAAATAATACTTATGGATGAAAACTCAATAAAGGTATCATTTAATAGTTCGCATGAGTAATGAAAGAACCCAGGGCTGCAGGTCAGTAGTAATTTTATCTGAATATATTAACTGTAAGCCAAAATGTCTATAATGGAATTTGAAACCTCCTAACTAGTTTTTGTTTGATAAAAAAGAAATTTTTTTTTTTAACTTATTTGGCTGCAGCGGGTCTTAGTTGCAGCATGCTGGATCTTTCATTGCAGCACCCGGCTCAGTAGTTGCAGCACAGGCTTAGTTGCTCTGTGGCATGTGGAATCTTAGTTCCTGGACCAGGGATCGAACCCGTGTCCCCTGCATTGGAAGGTGTATTTTTAACCACCTTCCAAAAAGGGAAGTCCCGCCAAATGAAACATTTTTGAGTAGATGAAATGGAGACTAATCCTGTTTAATTTTTCATTCTGAATCCTAATTTTTAAGATTTAAAAAAAAGTAATATGCTCTCTAGATTTATTCTGAATATGGCATCCCTCCATTTTTGACTTTTCAAATTTGAGAAAATGTAATAATTTATTCTCCTGTTGCTTTGCTTAATCAGCAAGGAGAATCAACTCAGCAATCTAGCAAAGATGTGGCTGCAGTATTCAAGATGAAGAATCTCTAAAATACGGTACTATTCTTTTCTACTGGAAAGTTAGTTTCAATGAACATATTGTTAAGCTCATTGGTGACCAACCACTCCAACCCTTACCTCAAGCTGTGTCTGACAGCAAGTTCCTACCATCAATGTGATGCCCCAAAGGCCATCCCGAAGGATCCAAGTTACAGTCACACAAAGGATATTGAGTGCAGAGTTTTGTTCTGAATGTCTTCCCACTGTGCCAAATGATTACAAGGTTAGGAGGTTAAAGTGTGCTGGATGCACCAGATGCTTTTTATATATTAGGTCTAACTTTGCCTTACATTGTTCTGCCTTGTGAGACGCCCTGAGGAAAACTCTTCTCTTCCTTCCCACCACAGCCTAGAAAAACCCATCAGATATTTTCTCTCGGAAATTCTGACTCTTGAGTCATTGGTGGGCTATGTACTCACACACTTCCCATCCCTTCCTTCCAGGGTTTAATCATAGTTGTTGGTTTGAAGGAGGAAAGGGTGGGTT
Source organism: Neophocaena asiaeorientalis asiaeorientalis (assembly GCF_003031525.2). Classification (NCBI taxonomy): domain Eukaryota; kingdom Metazoa; phylum Chordata; class Mammalia; order Artiodactyla; family Phocoenidae; genus Neophocaena; species Neophocaena asiaeorientalis. The sequence goes on from NW_020175192.1 coordinate 13,841,686, forward strand.
CCCACATTTATAAACTCTAGAATGAGAGGTTATGAAAAGTCCAAACGTCGCTGTATCTGCTCTGGCTAAAGAGAATGTTCGCAACTCCAAAGTCAGGGATTTTAGGCGAAACGCTTGCTGAGAGAGCATCCCTGGGCAGGATGCTGCCAGCATGTAGTAACTATTACAAGATCTACCTTTGAAAGTGAAAACCTGGCTGAAGTCAATGTGTATTTTCAGAGAATACATTAGCGAGAGAAAGAATAGTTTCCTCCTATTGCCTTTCTGAGGGAATAACGAAAATGTCAGGATTCACTGCAGTGACTGGAATTTGATTCCGAGACAGGAAGTGTAAACAATGGTGTGAATGTTGTTCACTCAGAACCTTCAGACTGATTTACTGGGAGCTCTTTGGGACTTCTCAGGCATGTCACACTGACCTTACAAGCTCAATTCCTAAGTCAGAAGAGGCAGGGTTCGTCTCCACACTGTTACTTGCAAATTAAGCTCAGCTGCCCACTGCAACTACTTTCCCGGTTTTGGTAGAAACCATCCAGTAAGTTTGCAACACTTTGACACATTAAGAACTCAGAGACTTAAGACTCTTTGGAGGTAAAAGAACAAATGAAAACTTACACGCAACTTGAGCAGGTGGGGTTAGAGAAAGTGCATGAGTGGAAAGTGAAATTGAGCCTGGAGGAGTGCGGGAAAAGAAAATTCACCACTGAGAAGAAGGACGTGTGTTTTTGCAGGACAGCCTGCTAGCAGTTAGCTCCAGAGGGAACAATAGGAATAAGTAGAGCTATAAAAAAAAAGTAAAAAAAAAGAGGAGGCCTTGATTAAAGGTAATTTAGCATTTGAAAAATAACAAAGCATCGGTAGGTAAGCACCACATGGCTATTTATTGGCTTCCAAATCATAGGCTAAAGGAGCTTAATCTAGGCAGGCTGAGTGAAGAAAGGTCAGACCGTCTGTCCCTTCACAAAAATAATATATTACAGGGGCTGGGATCTAAAGACGGAACTTCAAAAATGATGTTCTGAGCTCTAGAATCTAAATGTGTGACTATATTTAAATTTGATCTAAATGTAAAACCTTGGAGATTCTCTGGTATACTTTTCACTCAGAGTGGGAAGTTAGCTTTTATAATTTTTACTACATTTGGATCACAATGATATTTTTTCCTTTCCCACCAGAGCAATTCACATTTTTCCTCTCAACTTTTACTTGTCACACATACTACTTTATATCAAAAATAAAGCAAATTTTTAAAAAAGAAAAATCTCATACCAGTTTAGTTTGTCCACTAGTTTACAGCAGTAGCATTCTTCGAAACTAGATACCATGGGAATATTTCAGGGTTTAGAACTTGTGCATATAAACCAGCTGGGCTTTGTTGAAAATTTTAAAACCTTCCAATATTTCACTGAAAGAAACCCAAGATGTCTTTTTTTACGGATGTCAAGAGGTCACATTTTTATTGGTTCATCTGTGTGTCATATAAAAAGTCCTCAATATTTTTAACCATAGTAGGTCTGTAGGTTCTCTGCCCAATCACTCCATATCATCAAGACGGGTTAATTGTGAGTCTAATTTTTGTTAAAATACAGTACTAATTTGTGGAAGCCACATTTAGCCAGACTTGTTCACCTTTCTATTATTAAAAGGAATGGAAGGGGGCTTCCCTGGTGGCGCAGTGGTTAAGAATCCGCCTGCCAATGCAGGGCACACGGACTCAAGCCCTGGTCAGAGAAGATCCCACATGCCGTGGAGCAACTAAGCCCGTGGCCCGTGTGCCCCAAATACTGAGCCCACGTTCTAGAGCCCGCGAGCCACAACTACTGAGCCCACATGCCACAACTACTGAAGCCCGTGCGCCTAGAGCCCGTGCTCCGCAACGAGAGAAGCCACCGCAATGAGAAGCCCGTGCACCGCAACAAAGAGTAGCCCCCTCTCGCCGCAACTAGAGAAAGCCCATGTGCAGCAACGGAGACCCAATACAGCCAACAATAAATAAATAAAATAAATAAATTTATTTTAAAAAAGAAAGGAATGCAAGAAACAAAAGAAGCAAAATTTTACAGAGCACTTGCTCTTCGTGGGGTAACCAGGTTACACTTCAATTTAGAAACAGTTGTGTGGAAATAATTTGCATATTTTGGGGAAAGTCATGGTTATTCAGCTAAATCTTTCCCCTAACTTCTTTGTTCTCCATGAAATTTAAGATGGACATTGTTGTCAGATAGGCAGGTGAGGTTCTGGGTCAGATAAGAGAGGGGGAAATGCATCCGATAATAACAGGTTGTTCTTCCCTAGGTCAAACAGTTTATAAGGGGGGGGGATATCTGTGAAGCTTGATGATCCTTCCCATAGTGAAATCTGGAACATTCTAAAAGAAGCTGCATATATACTTATTTTCAGCTACAGCCCTATTTCTCTTCCAATGCCCTCTGTAAGGGTTCTGCACTTAACCTTTATTGCTAGTTCCTATTCACAACCAATACACACACACACATACCACACACCTTTCTGTCTGTCTCATTTTTCTTTGATACCTCTGTATCATAGGGCAGTGATTAGCTTCATTTTATGAAAGCATGAAATGAATCCAGGGTCGCCTAGCATCGTCAACAGAAATAAGACCAGTACTTAAGAGTCTGAGTTCCAGACCAGGCATGAGTGCCCTGTGCCCCTTGATGAGAGGTGCTACTTCTGGGAACCAGACCTGTATTCATAGAAACAGCTGCAGAATCTAGCAAGGAAATTTATGTAATTAGCGAAGCAGGCAGAGATAGGATTTTTGGCTTCAGATTCAAATTCCACTTCATGATTCCAAGGTGGAGAGTGTTTTGTTATCTGCCCACGTGGGACTGATTTCCCTCTTAGGCCTCTAACTCAAATACCAGGACTGTGGCAGGAGCCCAAGAAACTGTAAGAGATCGAGGCAGAAAATTCTCATGCGTCCAGTCCACGAAGCTTTGGATTCGCAGTTTCAAGTGAAATTCAAGCAAGGGAAGCAAGGCTGAGCATTTCACACTATTCCCCTTGTTAGGCAGTGGTGTTAGCGCCCCCAGAGGCCCAGGACTGGGTCACTCAGGATGACTCCAGAGCAGTGTCCTTTATCACGGGATCGGGACTCAGCTGCACATTCTTGCTTTGAGGTCGTTCTAGGAGTGGGGAAGGGACTTGATTGGCTCTCCTTGTTCTGTGCCCAGACATGAATCCTGAGAACCCTCTCCCTTGCTTGAGGCACCATGGCATTCAACATTCCCTCTGTAACCTATAGGCGTATCGCCTCAAATATAAACCCAGACAGGGGCTATCCCCTCCCCACGCCCCCATCCCCTGTCGTCTAAATAGTTCTCCTTGGGTGAGCTGGCACAGGTCCTGTGGAACAGATCCCACACGTGTCCACCATCTTTCCAGGTGGCATCCAGGGCAATGTCTGCCTCCATCCTGGAGCCCTTGGTGGGTTAGCTGATGCATGGTCCTCGGAATGTCCTTCCAACTGGTGTGTGAATCTGAAGGGCAAACAGCAAAGAGGAAGAAAGGATGGGACATGGGGGAGGAGTGGAAACCTGGCAAGAAAAGGGTAATGGGAAGGACCACAAGCACTGTAGTGCCAGCTTTAAGTCATGAACATTTGAGTCATAAAGAATGACTGATGAGTGGACTAAATGCTGTTTGACTCAGAGAGTATTCCAGTACCTGCCCCAGCTTGATTTAAAACCTTGACGTGAGGGACTTCCCTGGTGGAGCAGTAGTTAAGAATCCACCTGCCAATGCAGGGGACATGGGTTCGAGCCTTGGTCCAGGAAGATCCCACATGCCGCGGAGCAACTAAGCCCATGCACCACAACTACTGAGCCCACATGCTACAACTATTGAAGTCTGAACGCCTAGAGCCCGTGCTCTGCAACAAGAGAAGCCACGGCAATGAGAAACCTGCGCACTGCAACAAAGAGTAGCCCCCCTTTGCTGCAACTAGAGAAAGCCCATGCGCAGCAACCCAACGCAGCCAAAAATAAATAAATAAGTCTATTAAAAAACAAAAACAAAAAACGACGTGTTTCTCATCATCTGCACATGGCTTTCGGGGGTGCTGCCCTCCTGGACTTGGTGGCTAGGCGGTCCCATCTCCATTTCACCTCACTCAGAGGGCGAGGGCCCTGGAGCCATCTCCCTACTTTTCTACCTCTTTTCCTCTCCCTCTCCCTCTTACTTAGCATCGCCTAAACCTCCAGAATGATTTGGCTTTGAAACCACACAAAGCTCACTGCATACTCTAACTCTCTGTCAAAAGAGAGGCCTTTTACCAGGGAGGAGAGGGGAGAGGTAATGATTGTCAATGCCCCTCACTGTTTTGGGGAAACACTATGTGAAGGAGGAGGTGGTGATCAGCATCTGGGGTGTTGGCAGTGGGGGAGATAAGCCTATAAGAGACTATTCTCTATCTAACCTAACCTACTCTAGTTTCTCCTCACCTCAAAGGTACCACCTATGTGTATATGAAACAGGACTGAAACCTCGATGAATACATTCACTCACAATACTAGCATAAATAGCTACAACAACAACAAAGCCAGAAATTGTACGAGCAGTGTTCAATGGAGCACAGAGGGGTGGGGGTCTTTTAGGATAACCTGTGCGGGCTTCTTTCAAGGAAAAGTCCTCATCCTGATCCTAAATTATCCCACACTCCCCATCTCTGCTCCTTCTGGAGTGAGACTGCCTGGTTTGTGTGCCTCTGTCACGTATGGAAATGTAACACCTCCCTCAGAGAAAACAGCCCCTGGCTGGTATCCCTTCTGAGATACAGAACACATAGAACACATCAAACAATAGAATGGAATGGGGACCCACATTAGGAGGCCCGCACTTCATGTAAAAGGTCCATAAATCAATATCTGTAGTATTTACAGACTGAAGGGACAAACGATTTCATTCTGATATGTACCTTTTTATTAAAATACAGGTAGATGCTTTCGTGATGAATAAAACAGAAATTCGTTTCAAAGTGTACTAAATTTATAGCAGCTTTTTTTTCTGGTACCACATTTCAATCAACAGGAAATAAAAAGAAAGATAAAATTATGCAGGCATTTGCAAAAGTTTTTTCCTTTAATAAAGAATGTATATCTGAAAGGTTAGGAAGCAAGACTAAAGAGTGCCTACCTAGATAAGGGAGACTTCTGATAAAAGAAACACTGTCATTACTGTTACTGGAATAGCTTTACTGCTTAATAGAAACATCATAAGAAGGACTTCAGGAAAAGATAAACAAGTGTAGGGCCCTGGCAGAGGAACTGAAACAATTCTGGAGATTGAAAAGTATCAAAGTTAAAGCAATTATTATCTTGGCAACTAAATGTTGGTAGATTATAGTTTTATATAACTGGGTTTGGGGATGCTTAAATGCTTATCAAATTGGCAGAAGATCTCCCTCAGAGCCATTGTCTGCACTGGTGTGTGAGGTTGACACCACATAGCCTCCACAAGTAAGACTGAGCCCCCCTAAGTCATAACCAGATATTATTAGTAGTACAGGCATACTCATTACGTGCATACACAAACAGCTGACGGACAGCCAGGTAGCGTATGATTTTAGACCCAACCCTATATGTGTGTTACCTGGCTAGTAGTCCATCCTCTTTTACCACACTTCCTTAATATAACTTAAAATTGCAATGTAGCACAAATATTAATTCATACCTTTATAGCACATTTTACCTGCATTCTATTAGTATTGGATTGTTTGATTGGTGAACTGCATGATTAGCTGATCAACTTTGGGAGAAAGGAACATAATTCACTTTGTGTTCAGCACCACCCGCGAGACCTCCCAGAAAGTACCCAGGACCAAGAAATGATTCTGAAAATGAATGGCAAGCTCCTTAGTCTAGGGTTGGCAGACATTAAGGTGGAGGAAAAGTGGCTCCTCCAATCTCATGTAAGGGATTAATTCAGCCAGATGAACAAGGTGCCTGTGGCAGCACCAACTGGGATGGTTCTGCCCCTTGTGTGTGTGGAGTGGGGTAGGGAGGTCATGGGTGGTGGTGCATTGTGGTGGGTGAAATAGTGGAAGGCAGAGGAAAGGTTCTTACTGCTTCTAGAACAAGGTGGCTGAAAGTATTCAGTAAGGCAGTCTGGGGAGAAGGAGCTAGCAAGATCAGGATGGTATTCATCATCTCAATGTGGTGAGATAATATTCATCCAATCAAAGCAATTGGGCTGGTCTTTGGGCATTATGGCCTCACCTCTTCCCTCGGTTTCTTAGCATCTTCCTGTAACATCTCACCTCCTGATTTTCCCTTTGAAGACTTTCTATGGCATTGACTTCAACCCAATCTTATCTCTATGAAAATGTTAACTGGGGACCATAGGTATGGGACACAGGGTGCGGCTTGGTCTAAAAACTTCACCCCTCTGGAGCTAGCAAGGAATACCTGGAGCAGACCCTCATACACCAGGAGAAAACTCTTTTCATAATTATGTTTTATTCCAGAGACTTCTCCTTCAAAGATTTTGCAAATGTTCTACAAAGAAACTTGACTGTGTTGGACCAGGACTAAAATTGTTTGTCGGCTTGGATAATTCAGTAGAATAACTTGTAAAACTATATTAGTGAAGAGGGAGCTATGATGACTGTGAAATTAAATCCAAATCTGAAGAGACTGTGAGCTGGGGTTTTCCACTTCCTGGTGGGTTTTGCTGTGTTTTGTGAGCACAGGTTTACGTGCATGTGATAGCCCTGGAGATCAGTAAGGACACTATCAGAACAGGTAAGCTGCAGAATGGAGACAGAGCTGGTTCTGGGATTGGTTCTCAAGTTGTTTTCTCTTTATAGTTGAGCTGCAAGATAAAATGCAGGATGCCTAGTGGCACTGGAATTTCAGATATATATCAAGTAATTTTTTAGCATAAGTATGTTCCACGTGATATTTGGGATATACTTATACTAACCCCCCCCCAAACTTCATTGTTTATCTGAAATCCAAATTTCACTGGGTGTTTGGTATCTTTATTTGCTAGATCTAGCAACGTTACTTTATACTGTGGTCTTACTGGGTTCTCAACGTTAAGTTAAAAAAAGTAGACGATAGAAAGATAAGTGGCCTCATTCAGAGGGCAAAGAACTTGAAGTTGTTTGGGCATGATGCACTGAAAAGGCAGCTGCTAGATAAATGGCATATGGACTGAGAAGCAGTATTTCCATATTTCCAGAGAGATTCTGACCTTGTCACAAAGTACTCCAGTTCTGAGCACTTAGTTTCAACTGCCAGCTAGTGGTCTCTCCCTGAACGTTCTGTTGGCACTTCTAACACAGCACTGTTAGTTGTGAAGGTGGAAGCAAGGCCAGGATTTCTGTTTGCCGTGGCTCTTTTGGAAGGAAAGACTTGGCCTGGATCCCTGAAACTTAAACAGCTGCTACTTCAGCTACATTTTCCTGAAGAGTATAGCCAAAGCAGTGGAAGCTCCAGTGAAAACATTAGCCTCCATACCTCCGTGGATTCCCCTACCCTGGTGAAATGGGCTGACCACACATGGGTGGCAGCGATTCTCTTTCCACTCAGTGTTGTGGCCTTGACTAGAAGTAGGGTGAATGGCCTCCTTGGGTCCATGTCCTTAAGCACACATCGTTATATTGGCTCATCTGGGTCACTCAGATGGTTAGATGAGTTCAGAAAGCAAACCCAGGAAAAAATGTTTAATCCAGGTCCGTTGCTATTACTCCCCCTAGTGGTAGAGACAGATACTATATCACTAATTATGCCACTGAGTCGGGGTAGTTTCCTTAGAGGTGGGAAGGGTGCTATGGAGATTGTGAAGACGTTGTATCTCTGCATCTTAAAATGTATGGCCAAATAACATATTCTTTTTTTTTTTTTTTTTTCGGTACGCGGGCCTCTCACGGTTATGGCCTCTCCCGCTGCGGAGCACAGGTTCCGGACGCGCAGGCTCAGCGGCCATGGCTCACGGGCCCAGCCGCTCCGCGGCATGTGGGATCTGCCCGGACCGGGGCACGAACCCGTGTCCCCTGCATCGGTAGGCGGACTCTCAACCACTGCGCCACCAAGGAAGCCCCCAAATAACATATTCTTAACTAAACTTACCATCTTTCCTCTCAGTCTTTCCTTAATGGCATGATATCATACAAGTCACTCAGGCTCAGAGCCCTGGCAACTTTTTTGACCACCTAACCCTGCATGTTATTCTCTTCCCGCACAGCTGACGAGTTATTAACCCCAACACATTTTATCTCTGCAGTGCATCTCCCATTGTTATTGCTACTACCCTCATTCAGGCCATCATTACTTTTCACCAGGACAATTGACCATTAACTAGTCTCCTTGTATCTTATTTCTCTCTCTTTTAAGTCATCTTATTTGAACTGATTAAATAAGCCAACTTTAGACTGCTGACTAATTTTTCTCAAACACACCTCTGATTATGAGCTTGGCTATTTAAAGTCCTCCAAAGACTTCCCATCTCATACTAAGTCCACCTATGGAAGAGGAAGCAGGTGGGGGATGACAGGTGAGTTCAGGGGCTACTGGGAATTTGCTGCCCTGTGGCCCTTGAGAGAATTCCTTATTCGTCAGAACTGGCAGCAAAGCAGGCAGCCTTCCTGAGCCATGAACCCACTTCCGTATGATGAAAATGAAGAGAGTTAGGGAAATTTTGTCCAGTTCATCTCCTTTCAAAGGAAACAAAACCCCGAAAATGGATTGAATTCTGAATGAACAATCAGAAGGCTCCAAGTGAGCTGAACTACACAACTGGGAGGAAATGAACAGAAGACCTTTTCTAGTGGAAGGAATCTGTGTACATTCTAGGGTAAACACTCAGCAAGAAGATAATTTGGAAAATGGTTACAAAGGGAGTTAAGGGGGTAAAAGGTACAAAAGCTAACAGAAGCAGACTTTGCTAAACCGCCCTTTGTCTTAACATTTCCTATGTTCTTAAGTCTAATTGGTCGAGACTTTTTCTGAAAGGTTGCAAGGGACTTTAATCTTTATGTTAGGGATTTGGGGACTCTTTAGTAAGCGACTCTGATTACACAGAATTACATATATCATGTGTGTGACCTGGACCATAGCTCCCCTTGGGTTTACCTGGAGCTCTTACACTCATTTCCCTGAGGATTACGGATTAAAACTGAATGGCTTCTCAGTGGGGAAAGTTGGGTATTTTATTTAATGGGCCTTGGCTCTGTCATTTGTGGCCTGATTGACAATGCCCGAAATCAGAGTCCAGCTCCCGAGGAGAGCACAGCTTTTCACGTGAGCCTTGCTATGTGAGAACTCACCATGGCAGCTACGAAAATCATTTTCTAATAACAACTGCCATTGGATCAGTGACTTAACTACGGAGGAACCCCACTAAACAGTATTTCTTGGGTCCAGCAGTCCTGCCTACGGCATCACCTGCATGGATTATTTTAGCTGTTAAATCTCCAACTGGGCATTTCATAAAACCATGATTTAAAACAAAAGCAAAAACTAAACTTATTTTTAGACCACTCAATCCAACAATCTGGTCTTCTAGGACTCACAGTATCACTGAGTACCATTTACTTAGTCCATGCAGAATCTTATTTTGTTTTCTAAAAAAAAATATATATATAACAAATCCAACTTTTCTCTTCATTTTTTTCTGCTTTAAGGGAAATTAAGCTTCTGAAAATGAGGATCAGGCTAGAAGTTGTCACAGATAAGGCCTCTCTATGCCACAGTGACAACATTTCTATTACTGCTGCCGCATTGGACTCAGTCTCCATTTCTTAGTTCTTAGAGCTCACATCTAAGACAAAAACTGTGTCATTAAGGCTTTTCTTAAAAAAGCAAAGCAGCACGAATAGCTTTTAGCTTAGAGTTGCTCCTCTATAAGAAAATTTACTCATATGAATTTTAGATGGCTTTCCAAAATTCCAATGGTTGGCCAAGCTAATATTACTTCCCAGGTGAAACTCTTCTTCTCAGAGGTCTAATCTGCATGTAGATATTGTCCCAGATACACGTCAATTCACTGTATCATCAGGTGCCAGATAGGAAAATCTAACAGGGTTTAAAAAACTCTCTTTTACCCCCAACAGCAGCATGATACCATTCCTATTGTCCCTGTCATGAAAATAAATGAGACAAGTCTTCGAAATTGATTTTTATGCTAAAAATACATAGATTAACGGTCAGGATATTATTGCCAATCAGGCAAGGGAGGGGAGAGGAACAGAGGAACCTCAAAGGAAAGGAAAAGACACAGTATCTTTTGTCTTTTGTTCTGAGATGGAAATAAACCGTCTCCAGTCTTGATAAGCCTCCTTTTGATCTTCCTCTCGGAATAAGGAGAGGTAAACAACTGGATGTTCTACATTTGCTCTTATAACAAAGTGAAGTCCACACCAAACCAACTGTTGGTGGGCACTATTTTACACGTGACCTTCTCGTTGTTCTATCTATCTGCTTTCCTAAGGACCCTCCCCAAACCTCCAGAGCAGTCAGGAAATGGACTTGATGATTAGAGGGCTGCTTTTCCTGATAGCGACCCTGCAGTTATGACTGCTGGATGGAAGACTCTAATTTATGGTCATAATGTTAGGGGGAGCTCATACCCCTCTTCGCATTGCAGCAAAGGTCATGGGTATAGGAAATAGGATTTAGAATTTTCTGTGAAGTTTATTATTAGTCCAGAAATAGTACATAGGCAAATATCTTTTTTTAAAAGTCTTTATTGAAGCTGTTACAATATTGCTTCTGTTTTATGTTTATTTGTTGTTGTTGTTGCAAGGCATGTGGGATCTTAGCTCCCCAACTAGGATTGAACCTGCACCCCCTGCATTGGAAGGCAAAGTCTTAACCACTGGACCCCCGGGGAAGTCCCGGCATATATCCTTATCTTCATCATTTTATGGGTCAGAAGGAAATGTGACGTGTAGTACTTGGACATTTGGGGGCTTTACTTCTAGATAGCTCAAGGTTAGAACCTAACAACACTGTTCATTTTTAAGTTTTGATGTGTTTGTTTCTCGTAGATCAACGACATCCAATGAGACGCTGTTTTCAGAATATTTAGGTTTTAATATCTAAGAACTAGAAAGAAAAGCACTGGAATGCAATACTTTTTTTTTTTTTTTTTGCTTTGCAGTTTGAATATACAGAGATTTAAACCTTGGCTCTGTTGTTGAAATACTTATGAGAACTTTGGCAACTTACTTAATCCCCCAGACTTGAGTGTTTTTGTAAAATGGGGAAATAATCACTACCTTGTAGGGGTTTATTGCTTTTAAATTGAGAGCTAATATGTGTAAAATACCTTGGAATATTGCCTGGATTTTAGAAGAAATGCAGTAATGAATAGCTCTTCTTACTTATAAAAATCACAACTTGTCAGGTGTCAGGGTACCTAGGTTTCAGTCCCTACTTGGGTCCTAGAACTTGCTTGTGGCTTTGGTCAAGTCTTCACCTATGGAACCTCAGCTGCCTTCTCCCAAAAAAGAAAGAGGTGGTCTAAATCAGGATTTTTTTTTAAAGCCTGTTGTTATTATTACCTTTCACCAAATTCTCCAAGAGATTAAGAACATGGAAGAACATTTTATGATTTAGATAACTTAAGCACTGAAATCCTGTGATTTATACAATAAAGCTGATTTCAGTAAGTTGAAATCTGATTTCAATAAAGCTTACTTAGCATAAAATTTTAATTTTTGCTCATTGTTTTTAGGCCAGGCCATGTTAGACAAGGCTATTGATGTATATAAAATTCTTTAGAGATAAAAGATATGATAGATGCATTTCTGCATGTTCCCTAATATTTGAAGAGCCAATGGTTCTCAGATGATGAGTCAAACATAGTAGAATGTCTCATTTAAAACATAGTCATAGTCAATGGGAAGAAATTTTATTAAACAGTCTTTCACAGTTAGAAATCAATAGAAGTCTTATGACTTGAGAGTTAGTTAAGATGTAAATGGGCATGTACTATTGATTCCAGAAGACCGCTTTGAAAATATTTCTACATCTTAGAGAACGCATGGGCTAACTATTTTGCAGACATCTAATGCTAGAGGAAACCATCATTTAGAGTGTCTGTGAAAAAAAATGTAGCCTAGGGGTTTTAGCCTATGGGCCCAACCTTTCATATACCGCTCAAGAGGTGTGAGATCCACAGGAGACCACATTGTGGCTGAGGGTCCCCTACAGCTCCCAAATTCTGTGAGGTACAAAATACAACTCAGTGTTTAACAGAGCATGTTAATTTCACTGTTATTTACTGGATATTAGAACATGCTATGGACAGTTATCTCAGGAGTTGCTGAAACAGTGGGAGAAAGTAAATTGCTAAGCTTATCAAAGATTTAGAAATCCTTCAATGGTGTAGGGTGAAGAAGAGAACACCCATCCCCCCTCTAGTTACAATTGAGGATGAAGGCAAGAAAGGAAGAAATAAGGAGCTATGAAATTATCATCTCTTCCCAATAGGGATTTTTATGAAGGACTAAGTGAAAATTTCCAGAATGGTATGATTTATGCCATTTAGGTTGAACCAACCTAGGTTTATTCTTATTCTCAATTCATGTGATTTTTAGATTTTTTGTTTGTTTGTTTTTTTGCGGTACGCGGGCCTCTCACTGTTGTGGCCTCTCCCGTTGCGGAGCACAGGCTCCGGACGCGCAGGCTCAGCGGCCATGGCTCACGGGCCCAGCCGCTCCGCGGCATGTGGGATCTTCCCGGACCGGGGCACGAACCTGTGTCCCCTGTATCGGCAGGCAGACTCTCAACCGCTGTGCCACCAGGGAAGTCCCATGTGACTTTTAAAAAGTTTCTAAGAGATGTGAAGTCCGTGGGGACTGAGCATTCACTGAGCTTTCACACGTGCTCCATTTCCTCTTCAAACATCGTCACATACTGGAGAAAGCGGGTTTCTATGTAAGGTCTAGCACAGAGCATCTAATTAAGTCCTTCCAAAGGGCACTGCTCAAGATTACTTTCAGGCTCAAATCCCTTGAGGGAAGTCAGTGTTTCCAGCGAAGGTGATGCTCCAGATGAGGACTTTTTGTGGAGAGAGAAAGGAAGAAGTTTGGGTCCAAAGTGAATTCCTAATGAATCCTACTGCTGCAGCTAGAGGGATGGCTGACCTTAGGAGCCAGCTTACATCCATCATAGAGTAGAACTCAGAATTAGTTTACGGGCTCAGGAGTAAGTCTGAGATCAGTAAGTCTATATGCAATCACCCCCATAAAAAAGCTGATCCTAATAACATCAACCCAATAGGAACAATAATTATGCTTCACCTATATGGCACCATGCTTCTGGGAAAAATGTCTTTTTTATAGACACCATTCGGGGTGCTATTTTTATATCTAATTTATAGAGTCTGGGGAGTTAAAGATGTAATTATTTAAGAGTTAAGTCCTCAGCCTTGTAAGACACTTACACAAATATTTCAGTAATACACTTTCAACCTCACTAACAGACCCACACAGACTGTGGCCCGCGGATCCTTAAACCAAAATCCCTGCTAGGAAAGTATTTGAATCAGAGAAACTGAAGGAAGGAAATCAACAGTTACTTAGTACCTAGTATGTTTCAAACACAAAGGGTTGGGGTTTTTTTAACATTTTGTAGCTCAGTTATTCCTCACACTTAATCATTTCCTGTGAGATAAGTAGTAGTATTTTAGTATTATTGTTATAGTAGGATTAAATGAGGCCATATGTATAAAGAATTTAGATCTGACTTGGAAAATAGCAATTCCTCAATAAATGTCAACCATTATTATGATTCTCTTTTATAGATGATGCAATTTAGACTCAGTTTATTTTAGAGACTTCCCCAACTCACATAGTTAGCAAGTGACAAAACAGGGATTTGAACCTGCCTCACTTCAGTTGGTCAGGAATAGGTACTATTTTGAGCAAACTTCTGATATAGATTTATTTATATTTTATTTTTGGCTGAGTTGGGTCTCGCTGGTGAGCAGGGGCTACTCTTCATTGTGGTGCGTGGCCTTCTCAATGCGGTGGCTTCTCTTGTTGTGGAGCACGGGCTCTAGGTACGCAGGCTTCAGTAGTTGCAGCATGTGGGCTCAGTAGTTGTGGCTCACAGGCTTAGTTGCTCGGCGGCATGAGGGATCTTCCTGGACCAGGGCTCGAACCCACGTCCCCTGCATTGGCCAGGGGACACTTAACCACTGTGCCACCAGGGAAGTCCTGATATAGATCTGTATGATTGTTCAAAAATCAGAAAATGTAAGTTCTATTCTTTGGTAGCTTAGGTGATCTAACAGGAGTTTCCTAATCCCCTATCAAAAGGAACACAGGAATCACCTACCAGAATCATCCAGAGACAGCAAGATTCAATTTAACAAATCTCAGATTACTTTCATCCTGAGTTCAGTTTCTCTTGTTAATTTCTTCTACTTCTCTAACTTTGTCAAATTGATGTTGCTGCTTCTCTGATTTCAGACCCTCACCAGGTCACACAAAAACCATTAATCTAGGGTTTCCCTGGTGGCGCAGTGGTTGAGAGTCCGCCTGCCGATGCAGGGGACACGGGTTCGTGCCCCAGCCCGGGAAGATCCCACGTGCCGCGGAGCGGCTGGGCCTGTGAGCCATGGCCGCTGGGCCTGCGCGTCCGGAGCCTGTGCTCCGCAACGGGAGAGGCCACAACAGTGAGAGGCCCGCGTAACACAAAAAAAAAAAAACAAAAAAAAAAACAAAAAAAAAAACCATTAATCTATATACAACATTTCCTTTTCTCTATATGTTTAGTGATCATTGATACTAAACATTTCTTCCCAGCACAGCTAGGATGATTGTTCTGAGATGTTCTGAACTTTGAATAAACACACACATTTGAAAAATCAACATACTTTTGAAAGGTGCATTCTGGAATTGTCTTGAATATATCAAAGCAAACAAGGATTTGAGCCCTATTTTCAAAGGTCCCCATCAGAGGTCTGGCTTCTTGCAAACTGGTGGGGGAACCTCTTTCTGGACACACTCCATTATTCCCTCAGAGCTCCTGTGGGATGGGAATTTAAGCACTCCACGTGGTCTCCTTTTTCAGACCACTCTGATTAGTTAACTTTTGGTGCTTCTAAAGAAACCAAATAACATTTCTTTTTCTTTCTTCTGTTTCTCTCTCTCTCTCTCTTTTTTTTTTTTTAAGCCACTGGATTAAGGATAGAACTATTTAGCATATTGAATTTAAAGTACATATGAGACTAGAGATTTGGAATGATTTGAGAATTAGAATGCATTTTGGAACCTGTATTCATTTAGCTGGTCCATGTCTCCACCAAATGTTAAACCATAAAGTCCACTTTTTCTAATTTAAACATTGCAGACAGATGTTTAAATGCTTATCTTCAACCTTTAACCATCTGCCCACACTCTCACTTCTGTTTTATAAACATGCATTTTAAAAAGGTCAACATATGTGTGAAATAATTATAGACTCACAAGAAGTTGCAAAAATAGTTACAAACATCACTCAGCTTTTCACAATGTGCATTATCAAAACCAGGAAATTGACTGGCCTAATACAATTAACTAGACTACAGACTTTAGTCAAATTTCACAATTTTTGCATACCTTCATTTTAAAAAAAGCCTTTGTGTGTAATTCTATGACCCTTCATCACATATATGTATAGATTCCTATAACCATCACCACAATCAAGATACACCACTGTTTTGTCACAAGGGAATTCTCTCCAGCTGCTCCTTGAAAGCCACACCCTCTCTCCTCTTTCCTAACCCCTGCAAGCACTTATCTAGTCCCCATTTCTATAATTTTGTCTTTCCACAGAATGTTATATACATGGAGTCATACAGTTTGCATTGCTTTTTCACTATGAATAGAGAATAAACTTAGCCACTTTTTAGACATGAATCTGTAAAACTCAAACTTCACTTGGTCTTATTTTGTTAAATTATATTTCTAGCTTTCTGCTTTGTTTTTCTGGATACAGACTTTCTTATTGTATTTCATAAAAAGTAAAATATATTACAGTCAGGTTAGGACCTGGTTTGGTTATGGCTTCTGAAGCAAGATTTCAATATGCTTTCCATTTGTTCTCCGTTTCCTCTAGGGGAAAAAAAATGGAACAAGAAGTTTTAAATTGCCAAGAGAAGGATGAAAATCGCCTACAAATAAGAACTTTCTTTGTTGTAGAAAAGACGGCTGTGGTAGGAAGATTAATGCCTCCCTCCTCCCCTGCCTCCAATTCCATGTCCTAATCCTAGGAACCTATGAAGATGTTATGTTACTTGGCAACAGAGAATTAAACTACAGATAGAAGTAAGTTTGCTAATCTGTTGATCTTCAAAGGGGGACATTATCCTGGATTATCCAGGTGGGCCCAGTGTAATCACCAGGGTCCTTACATTCAAGGGACATAGAAGGTTGGAAAGATGCAATTTGAGAAGAGCTCGCTGGCTGTTGCTGGCTTTGAAGATGAAGAAAGGGGCCGTGAGCTAACGAATGTGGGGCAGCCTCTAGAAGGTGGGAAATGCAAGGATTCTTCCCTGGAGCCTCCAGGAAGGAATGCAGCACTGCCAACACCTTGAATGGGGCCCAGTGAGACCCCTTTTGGACTTCTGCTTTCTAGAACTATAAGATGATAAATTTGTGGTTTTGAAAGTTTGTGGTAATTTTTTATAAAAATAATAAATTCATTTTGGTTTTAGTCCTAGAAATATTAAGTAATATGAAGTTAGAAAACTAACACAATGGTCAACCTTAAAACAATTAGAGGAGACATTTTGTACAAATATTTCTCCATGATCTTTAAGAACAGAATAAAGTTTTGCCTGTTTAGACTGGTGGTGAGTTTGCATAGGGAGTTATATCAATTATCGTTCAATAACCTATAATGGAATGTAGGCTGCAAAAATACTGAATCACTATGCTGTACACCTGAAGCTAACACAATATTGTAGATCAACTATACTTCAGTAAAAAATCTATTTGCTGCAAAAATGAATTCCTATTTGAACCACTAAAACAATAAACATTTCTATTGTGTCAGTGCACCTTTGCTGTGCATTTATACACATATATAAATAAATGGATATATGATTTCATATGTGAAGTGTGCATACATATGCATACAATGTTGTTATTTTTATTTTTAAATTAGATAGAACAACTTTCCAAAGTGAAACAGCATACCCCTGTGCCAATTTTCAGAAGACAGGTATGTATGTAAGAGACACTGGTAGAACCCAGGAAAAGCATTAAATAGTAGTTCAAGTAAAAATACCAAAAATGGGGAAGAGTTACTGCCTCAGCATATTAATGAGTATCAGAAATAAAATATTTTGAAACTGATTATGGAAAAATTCAAACATAAACAAAAACAGAGAAAAATAATATAATCAATTTCTATGTACCAAACAGTCAGCTTTAACAATGATCTATCAATTCACTGTCAGTCTTGTTTTGTCCAAATCCCGCTCGCTCCATCCCAACTTGAATGGCTTATTGTGAAGTAAACCCCAAACTTCACATCATTTCATCCATAAGTATTTCAGAATGTATCTCTGAAAGCTAAAGCTAAAACTTAACAATAAACACACCTAAAAAACTTAATGATAGTTTATCATAATATCTATTAAATGTTCAAATTTCTTAACTCTCCCACAATTTTTAAATTTTATTTTTTACATTTGAGTATCAGAGTGGAACAAAATATTTTTATGTGACAATAATATATTAGACAAAATATTTTTATGTGACAATAATATATTAGACATTGAGTCTACTGACTCTGAGGGTTTCAAGTCTAAATTTTGTTTTAGGTACAAATTTTGTTGGATACTTGGGTTGTATGAAACTTCATAATATATTTCCCACCTTTCCTGTTATTCTCTGAAAGTCTTTTTATAAGAAGAGCTGGATAGTGGATGATATTGCCATTAAATCTTCTATGTATCATCTGTTTACTTTGAGAAGTAAAAATTTTCATTGTCTTCATAATTAAAAGAACTATAAAGAACTAAAATGCACATTTAAGTTACTTAAATATAGCAGCTCTCAGCAAACTGAGTGTATTGCTTATAGAATTTAATAAGAGCAGTAGTCTCTAACCATACTTCCCTCAAATTCCTGCATGAGAGATGTGGTAACACACTTGAGGTTTAGAGGCTTATTGGTGTATAAATTACAAAGCAATCACTCTTTCAAATGGAATTTGAAGGAAATAATGCACAGTGATAGCAAGGGCTGCAAATGAAATTGTGGTGGTCTAGGGCAAAAGTGCCAACATTCCTGTCCACTTTGCTATTTTATATTTCAGATGTTTTTCCAATCATTAGTGTAACCAGGAGAAATTCTGGTTCTTGGACTGAGGAGCACATAAAAACCACGTGCTATTTTTGGACAGAATGGAAAATGCAGAATCACAGTGGAACTACTCCAATTTAATAACTGTAAGATAGATTTATAGTAGTGAAATTAACTTATTCCTTCTCTAATTTCCTCCCTACTATTTGCTGGAAATTTGAGTTAGTCAAACGCACACGCACACAAATGCCCCTGACACTTAAACTAAGATTTCAGATGACAGAAAACATTTAAGATGATAGCATACAATTGATTCTTACTCATTTCAGTGGATATAAAACAACTTAACTGAATTTAAATAATTGCTTATTTTAATTAAATAGTTCTGAGTCATCTGGATATCCATACAGGATAAAAACTTATCTCAACCCTGATCTTACAGCAATTTAAAAAAAAAATCAATTCCGTGAACTGCAGGTCTAGGCGTGAAAAGTAAACAATATGGCTTTTGGAGAAAAAGTAGAACTTCCTCCTGACCTGGAAGTAGGCAGACTTCATAGATAACCCCAAAGCTGCCCACTAATGATAGAAGAAAAGTGATAGATGTTTTATATTAAAATTAAGATCTGTTCATCAGAAGACAGCATTAAGAGAATGAGAGAAGATTTTTCACTATATGTACATCCAACAATGGTTTTTATATCCAGAATGTATAAAGAATTCCTAAAAATCAGTAAGAAAGAGACAGACAATGCTCTACACATCCACCAGGATGGCTAAAATGAAATGGATGGGAAATATCAAGTGTTGGATGTGTAGCAAATGAAACTCTCATAAACTGCTGGTAGGAGGATAAAGTGGTAAAGTTTGGAAAACTATTTGGTAGTATTAATCAGCTGTGATACAGCAATTCTACCAAATATATACCAAATAGAAATGTACACATTTGTTCACCAAAACGCAAGCACTAGAACATTTACATTGTCTGTAATAGCCCCAAACTGGAAACCATCCAAATGCACATGAATAGTAGAATAGATAAACAAATGGTTCACCTTTGGACAACATGGGGGTTAGTGGCGCCAAACCTTCACACACAGTCAAAAATTCACATATAACTTATAGTCAGCCCTGCATATCCCGGGTTCCTCATCAGAGGATTCAGCTAACCTAGGATAGTGTAGGATAGTGTAGTATTCTAGTATTTACTACCGAAAAAAATCCTGCACAGTTCAAACCCAAGTTGTTCGAGGGTCAACTGTACGTCTACACAACAGAATGCCACAGAGCAATGAGAACAAATTACAATGACGCCCAGCAGTAATGGACGAATCTTAGAAGCATGGTTCTGAGTGAGGGAAGCCAGACGCAAAATAGTGCAGACTGTGTGACTATGTTATGTGAAAGCAGTCTAAGCTCTACTGTTAGAAACCAGGAACCTTGGTAGTGGGTAGTGGTGGTGACTGGAAGAGGGTGTGAGGTGTCTCCTGCAAAGCTGGGGATGTTTCGTCTTCTTGGAGTGGCTTCTCAATAAACAGGTGTGTTCAGTTTTTAAGAGTTACCAAGCTCAATACTAACACATGCATTTTTCTGCGTGTATATTATCATTTAATAAAAAGCTAAAAAGGCAATAATTACTTTGCATGCGTGCCTGGTGTGCCTATTTGGATTGATTCTCTTTACATAAACATGTCCTTTGTGATACTGGATTTGCTGTGGATTACTGGATATCAGCGGCAGCCCCAGATGTAAACCGTGAGTTTGCAGTGAGTTCATATAGATTATTAGTAATCCAGGTACTTATCAAATGCAGATTCTGTTTGCAAACATTCCTATACCTCCTAAACTCACATTTCAAAGTATCCACTAAAGGCTGTCTCTTTCCTGAAGCTGCCCTATTGCCTTCAGCCCAGTAAAACTCATTGTCCTTTGCTCTGGCTTCCATTGTTCTTGGTTTGTACTTCTGTTATAGCACCTACTCTGTTGCCTATGAAGTTGTACTTAGTTGTTTATGCATCTAAGCTTACCCACTAGATTGTTAGCCTCCCCGAGGGGAAGTACCTTTTCTGAGTCACAGAGCACAGTGGCTTATACATACCAGATATGAAATAGATGTTAGATTGTCTTTAGGACTCCAGATTTGTAGTCTTTTGAAGCCAGGCATTGCTAAAAAGCAAACCTAAGTTTAACCTTCAGAATTGCTGCACTTTATTTTTTTATGAGATCCATAACGAAATGTCAGCAAAATACATATCATATAAGCAAACAAGGAGCTACAGATTCTGTGCAGAAGGAAGGACAGGAGGAGGGTTTGCTTTGCTTGTTCTGGTTGTGTTCCTGATGCTCGTCTTAGGAAATGCACAGACCAATGCCATAAGTCAATAAATAATTCAGATAAAGGACCCCTGCTGAAACTGACATTTGCTTTAGGCATAACCAGATTGTGCATTTTATTGACACAATCATATCAACAATTTATGACTTATTTATGAATATTAGAATCTATTGAAGCAGGGAAAGTGGTAGACTGACAAATCTGTAGATACAGGGGTGAGAACACAAATTCTGAATACAGATTGAAATGCTTCTCAACTATGTTTTTCAGGGCCTCATCTTGCATGAAAGATCATGCTTCTGCATGGCAAAAGTCTAAAGTTTTAAACAGCTTTGGAATAAGGAATTGATCTGAAAAGGATTTTAGCAGAATGCACTTAAACCGAGCACTTTCTTGAAGTTTTTCACTCATTCAAATGACATTAAGACATATTTACATAAATATCTATTAATCATCCATCCATCCACCCATCCATCCATGACCCCGCTTTATTCCTAAATAATGACCTTGTTAAAAAAAGTCCATTGAATTATTTTGGATAAAAGGAACCAAAGGAAGCATTTTGATAATCTTCAACAGACAATTCTTACTTTTTCCTTTTCTCTTTCCCACAATCTCTCCCTACAGAATTCTTTAATGATAAATTATTGTTAGATGTAAGAGGTTAAACGGTAACACCTAAAGGAAAATAACTTTCATACACTTTGCTTAACTTTACAGAGGAAATGTAATTTAAACTAAATTTGAAAATTCTTCTTCAATAGCTGCTGAAGATTAACTAACCAAATAAATGCCTTGCTGTTTTCCAAGTGTACAATGAGGTAAGCCCGCCTTTTAAATTGTTCTCCATCATGACTAGACTCCAAAAGCCTTATGTGTCTTTCAGAATTCAAACTGAAGTTACCTTTGGTTTTCAAGGCTTTCTGTTTTGTGGCCATAGCATGTGTTCTATAGAGGAGGGTCCTAAGATTTCCACAAGGGTATAAACTTAGGCTAATTATTTAAACTCAGGGAGTTTCACTTTAAAATGATAAAAACAATCTTCTTCCTACAGAAATGCTGTGAGGCCAACTACCTCAGGAAAGGGTAACTATTATAGTTATGAACTCCAAACTAAGCACTTTGGGGGCCACTGTTCAACAGACCATGAATAGAAAGAGTGCAGTTTTGGCAATTCAAGTTAAATTAAGATGTTCCTAAAGTGAATTATGTGGGACTGGTCACTAAATCAAGTCAATCATATATAGATACCTGCTATACCTTCTATATTCATTGTACAGTTTACTTCAGTTCTTAGGCTTATATAGTGCTATATTGACCAATTTCTCGTTAAGAATCCTGTTAAAACCAAACAATCACATGAAATTAACTTTCTGAAATTAGAACATTTGCTGCATTTAAACCCTGAAAATGGTCAGTTGCCCCATATGGGTAAATCCAAACTTTTACTATCAGATATAAAATGTAGATAAAGAATCAATTTTATTTTCTCATTCAGAATTTCTACATATTATTAATTGATAATTTTTTGCTGTTGAATATATGTATCTCTTTTATATGTGTACATACGTATACACATATAAAATTTATCAGCAGTAAGGTCCCATTTTAGCTGAAATATATTATTATTATCAATGTCTAGTATGGGATTCCTTAGCGGTACAAATAATCAATGGGAAAAACACGAAGCTTTAAAAGGTAAGATGTAAGTCCAAATGTTTTTTTTGTGCGAAGTGGAGCTGAGAGAGGGAAACACTTCAGTGTGATAATTTCCTACTGTCTTCATCTCTTTCATCTGTGCTTATTTGCCAGGTTGTCATTAATCTCATCTCTACATTCATCTAAGAGTAAGCATAGACTAGCTCCCCCCTCCTCTTGCCCACTCAAGGGCTCCAGAGATCCTCCCTCTTCCTTTTCTCCTGCATCACCACATTCCCTCTTTCTTCTAAGTCATTCCCATCAGCCTAAAAACCCTCTCTCGAATTTGCTTCCCCCTTCAGGGAATCAATTCATCTGCTTGTTGCCTTTACTGTAAAACTCTGGAGAGTCTTCTACACTCAACTGTCAATTCCCTCCTTCCTGTCTCTTGTGAACCCACTCTACATCTCCACCAGAATTGCTCATCTGGAGGTCACCACTGACTCTCGTGTTACCGGATCCAATGGTTAATTCTCAAGTCTGCATCTTCTTGACCTACCACCATTATCTGATAAGTTAATCACTTTCAGTCATCCTTGAAAAACTTGTTTCTCTTGGATTCCAGAGCACTACCCTCTCCTAGTTTTCTTCTTACCTCACTGGCCGTGCCTTTTCAGTCTCTTGCTGGGTTTTACTTTCCCAGACTTTTCATGCTGGAGTGCCTGAAGCTCAGACAACTTTGGCATCTTCTCTAGTTAAACTCTCTCTTTGGTGAGCTCATCCAGTCCCATGGCCTTAATACCATCTACACGCTAATAACTCCTAAATACATATTTTTACTCCAAACATCTCCCCTGAATTCTACTCAACGGCACAAACACTTGGATGTCAAATAGGCATGTAAAACTTAATTACTGAACCAATAATGAACTCCTGATCTCCCCCCCAAAAACCTGCTTCTCCCTCAGTCTTTTCCATCTTGGTTCCTGATAACTCCATTTTCTTTTCAAAATGTCTTCTAATTATTCTCGCCTCCTCTGTTTCTCTTATCCCCACCCTCATCCATCAGTAAATCTTATTGGCTCAACCTTAAGCCACGGCTAAACGCTTCTCACCATCTCCACTGCTGTCAACTTGGTCTAGGCCAGTATCATCACTTGCCCTGACTGTTCCAATAGCTTCTTAGTTTCCTTCCTTCTACTCTTGTCCCCTTTGAGTCTATTACAGTATAACGGGGTGATTCTATTAGAATTTAAGTTAACTAACATCACTCCTCTTATAATCCTCCACTGGCTTCTTATCTTAGAGTAAAAACCAAAGTCCTTCCAATATCCTACCAGGTCCTTCCTTCTGTTACCTCTCTGACCTTTTCTTCTACACCCTTTCCTTCGCCACTCTCATTCCCATACTGGCCTCCTTGATGTTTCTTAAGAAAGAACCTTGGGGAGAAAAAGGGACCTGAGGCTTACTCTCACTTCAAGAACTTTGCACTTACTCTTTTCTCTGCTTGGAAAGCTCTTTCCCCCAAGACCCACAAGGCTGCTGCCCCACCCTTCGTGTCTTCACTTAAATGTCACTTTCTCAGAGGGTCCTTCTCTGACCACCTTGTTTCAAATGCCACTCACATTCTCCTTACCCTCACCAGCTCTGTACTCTTACTTTTTCTCTGTTTTATTTTTTTCCCTATAACACTTTTAACCTACCAACATAATAATATATACACAATATATAATTTACTTATTTATTCTCTCCTTGATTTGCCTCTCACCAGTAGACTGTAAGCTCCATGACAGCAGAAATATTGTTTCAGTCATTGATGTGTCCCCAGAGCCTAAGGGCATTTGACACATAATAGCTGCTCAATAAATATTTGTTGAATGAAAGAGTCTCTTTAACCTCTCTGCTTTTCTCACTAGAATAAACATAAATTGCTTTCGGGCAGGGATCATGTCATGTTCATCCTTCTGTCTTCAGAGTTTAATATGGTATCTGGCAAAGGGTAGGTGGCCATTAGTATTGAAGTGAACTGTTGAAGAAAAAACACACTCTATGATTCTTTGAGTACTGTGTTCCAAGATGGACAGAAGGACTGGATACATGATAGAGAGGAGAGACAGAGAAAGTCTCAGTTAACAAACAAATACACAGATATTAAGTTTTACATTACATAAAAATGTAGACAGAATTTGGGAAATAAATTGAGGCTAGGGAGATTCCGGACTTTTACTATCAAGAGAGTGGGGAGTGAGGATATTAATCATAATTACCTGGGAATATTTGAGGGATTTAACATCACTACCTCTTCGGGAGAGCCACTAACATTTATGGAATATTTATTATGTGCCAGACTTTTGGACGATTTCCAGTGGCTGCCCACTGGTGTTTTCTTGGCCCTCGCCCCTCTAGCTCCAGCCTGAATAATTGCATTTCTCTATGTGGTGACACTTCCTTATACAAGAAGTAAGATCATAAAAGTTAGTAATATTTTTTCTCTTGCCCCCTTTCCTCCTCCTCCTTCTCCTTAATGGAAAAGTATTTGTAAAAATAGAATAGTTGCTTTTGGAGTTTAAGTTGCTATATAGAATCCAGGATAATTATTTTAAGCAGGTCCATACAACAGAGGCAGCTTTTAAATGGCTAAACCAGCTTTTAAAGCAGCTCCACTGGCAGTAAAATTTTTACTATAAGGGAAGTAATGATAAACATGAAATTTAGACTAGTGTTTACTTCTGGAAGGTGAGAGGAACGTTCTAAGGCATTGGAGACACTTAGTTTCTTAAGCTGGATAGTGAGTATATGCTATTACTTTTTAATACATTTCTATGAGACATATTTTATGAAATATTAAAAGAAGGAACTGCTCCTCTGGACCACGACTTTTCTTGAACAATCATTTAAAGATCCTTAATGCATATTAGAATTAAACTCACCAAAGTCACTTCAATAGCATAAAAAGTTCCCACAGTAAAATAATTGTAAGCATTTCAGCTCTCCCTGTCGAAAGCTTTTAGGAAACAGTCTTTCAACAATAGAATCTAAAATAGCCTCTTCTGGGCTTCCCTGGTGGCGCAGTGGTTGGGAGTCCGCCTGCCGAGGCAGGGGACACGGGTTCGTGCCCCGGTCCGGGAAGATCCCACATGCCGCGGAGCAGCTGGGCCCGTGAGCCATGGCCGCTGAGCCTGCGCGTCCGGAGCCTGTGCTCCTCCACGGGAGAGGCCACAACAGTTAGAGGCCCGAGTATGGTAAAAAAAAAAAAAATAATAAAATAAAATAAAATAGCCTCTTCCTATGAAGGTTGTATACAGATTCCTTTTGTTTGTTTGTTTATAAGTCATTTGTTTTAAACTGTAAATATTCTTCTCTTAGTGCCAATATGATTGGAATTGCAGCCAAGAGAGAAAAAGCCTATTTAACTCAAAGAACTCTAGTGATGGGCTTCCCTGGTGGCGCAATGGTTAAGAATCTGCCTGCCAATGCAGGGGACACGGGTTCAAGCCCCGGTTGGGGAAGATCCCACATGCTGCAGAGCAACTGAGCCTGTGCGCCACAGCTGCTGAGCCTGCGCTCTAGAGCCCACGAACCACAACTACTGATCCCACGAGCCACAACCACTGATCCCGCGCGCATGACTACTGAAGCCCCTGTGCCTGGAGCCCATACTCCGCAACAAGAGAAGCCACCACAATGAGAGGCCCATGCACCACAACAAAGAGTAGCCCCCGCTCGCTGCAACTAGAGAAAGCCAGTGCGCAGCAATGAAGAC
Organism: Neophocaena asiaeorientalis asiaeorientalis; assembly: GCF_003031525.2. Classification (NCBI taxonomy): domain Eukaryota; kingdom Metazoa; phylum Chordata; class Mammalia; order Artiodactyla; family Phocoenidae; genus Neophocaena; species Neophocaena asiaeorientalis. Next base: position 13,867,690 of record NW_020175192.1, read on the forward strand.
CCAACACAGCCAAAAATTAAAAAAAAAAAAAAAAAAAAAAAAACTCTAGG